>NC_134835.1:20033654-20080442 GCF_004210375.1 Tachypleus tridentatus
ACGTGTTTATTCTTCTTGTACAGATTCACTGTGTACACGTGTTTATTCTTCTTGTACAGATTCACTGTGTACACGTGTTTATTCTTCTTGTACAGATTCACTGTGTACACGTGTTTATTCTTCTTGTACAGATTCACTGTGTACACGTGTTTATTCTTCTTGTACAGATTCACTGTGTACACGTGTTTATTCTTCTTGTACAGATTCACTGTGTACACGTGTTTATTCTTCTTGTACAGATTCACTGTGTACACGTGTTTATTCTTCTTGTACAGATTCACTGTGTACACGTGTTTATTCTTCTTGTACAGATTCACTGTGTACACGTGTTTATTCTTCTTGTACAGATTCACTGTGTACACGTGTTTATTCTTCTTGTACAGATTCACTGTGTACACGTGTTTATTCTTCTTGTACAGATTCACTGTGTACACGTGTTTATTCTTCTTGTACAGATTCACTGTGTACACGTGTTTATTCTTCTTGTACAGATTCACTGTGTACACGTGTTTATTCTTCTTGTACAGATTCACTGTGTACACGTGTTTATTCTTCTTGTACAGATTCACTGTGTACACGTGTTTATTCTTCTTGTACAGATTCACTGTGTACACGTGTTTATTCTTCTTGTACAGATTCACTGTGTACACGTGTTTATTCTTCTTGTACAGATTCACTGTGTACACGTGTTTATTCTTCTCTTGTACAGATTCACTGTGTACACGTGTTTATTCTTCTTGTACAGATTCACTGTGTACACGTGTTTATTCTTCTTGTACAGATTCACTGTGTACACGTGTTTATTCTTCTTGTACAGATTCACTGTGTACACGTGTTTATTCTTCTTGTACAGATTCACTGTGTACACGTGTTTATTCTTCTTGTACAGATTCACTGTGTACACGTGTTTATTCTTCTTGTACAGATTCACTGTGTACACGTGTTTATTCTTCTTGTACAGATTCACTGTGTACACGTGTTTATTCTTCTTGTACAGATTCACTGTGTACACGTGTTTATTCTTCTTGTACAGATTCACTGTGTACACGTGTTTATTCTTCTTGTACAGATTCACTGTGTACACGTGTTTATTCTACTTGTACAGATTCACTGTGTACACGTGTTTATTCTTCTTGTACAGATTCACTGTGTACACGTGTTTATTCTTCTTGTACAGATTCACTGTGTACACGTGTTTATTCTTCTTGTACAGATTCACTGTGTACACGTGTTTATTCTTCTTGTACAGATTCACTGTGTACACGTGTTTATTCTTCTTGTACAGATTCACTGTGTACACGTGTTTATTCTTCTTGTACAGATTCACTGTGTACACGTGTTTATTCTTCTTGTACAGATTCACTGTGTACACGTGTTTATTCTTCTTGTACAGATTCACTGTGTACACGTGTTTATTCTTCTTGTACAGATTCACTGTGTACACGTGTTTATTCTTCTTGTACAGATTCACTGTGTACACGTGTTTATTCTTCTTGTACAGATTCACTGTGTACACGTGTTTATTCTTCTTGTACAGATTCACTGTGTACACGTGTTTATTCTTCTTGTACAGATTCACTGTGTACACGTGTTTATTCTTCTTGTACAGATTCACTGTGTACACGTGTTTATTCTTCTTGTACAGATTCACTGTGTACACGTGTTTATTCTTCTTGTACAGATTCACTGTGTACACGTGTTTATTCTTCTTGTACAGATTCACTGTGTACACGTGTTTATTCTTCTTGTACAGATTCACTGTGTACACGTGTTTATTCTTCTTGTACAGATTCACTGTGTACACGTGTTTATTCTACTTGTACAGATTCACTGTGTACACG
Organism: Tachypleus tridentatus; assembly: GCF_004210375.1. Classification (NCBI taxonomy): domain Eukaryota; kingdom Metazoa; phylum Arthropoda; class Merostomata; order Xiphosura; family Limulidae; genus Tachypleus; species Tachypleus tridentatus. Next base: position 20,035,496 of record NC_134835.1, read on the forward strand.
TGTTTATTCTTCTTGTACAGATTCACTGTGTACACGTGTTTATTCTTCTTGTACAGATTCACTGTGTACACGTGTTTATTCTTCTTGTACAGATTCACTGTGTACACGTGTTTATTCTTCTTGTACAGATTCACTGTGTACACGTGTTTATTCTTCTTGTACAGATTCACTGTGTACACGTGTTTATTCTTCTTGTACAGATTCACTGTGTACACGTGTTTATTCTTCTTGTACAGATTCACTGTGTACACGTGTTTATTCTTCTTGTACAGATTCACTGTGTACACGTGTTTATTCTTCTTGTACAGATTCACTGTGTACACGTGTTTATTCTTCTTGTACAGATTCACTGTGTACACGTGTTTATTCTTCTTGTACAGATTCACTGTGTACACGTGTTTATTCTTCTTGTACAGATTCACTGTGTACACGTGTTTATTCTTCTTGTACAGATTCACTGTGTACACGTGTTTATTCTTCTTGTTCAGATTCACTGTGTACACGTGTTTATTCTTCTTGTACAGATTCACTGTGTACACGTGTTTATTCTTCTTGTACAGATTCACTGTGTACACGTGTTTATTCTACTTGTACAGATTCACTGTGTACACGTGTTTATTCTTCTTGTACAGATTCACTGTGTACACGTGTTTATTCTTCTTGTACAGATTCACTGTGTACACGTGTTTATTCTTCTTGTACAGATTCACTGTGTACACGTGTTTATTCTTCTTGTACAGATTCACTGTGTACACGTTTTATTCTTCTTGTACAGATTCACTGTGTACACGTGTTTATTCTTCTTGTACAGATTCACTGTGTACACGTGTTTATTCTTCTTGTACAGATTCACTGTGTACACGTGTTTATTCTTCTTGTACAGATTCACTGTGTACACGTGTTTATTCTACTTGTACAGATTCACTGTGAAACGTGTTTATTCTACTTCTACAGATTCACTGTGTACACGTGTTTATTCTACTTGTACAGATTCACTGTGTACAGTGTTTATTCTTCTTGTTCAGATTCACTGTGTACACGTGTTTATTCTTCTTCACAGATTCACTGTGTACACGTGTTTATTCTACTTGTACAGATTCACTGTGTACACGTGTTTATTCTACTTGTACAGATTCATCAAAATTTTATTACGTGTTTATTCTTCTTGTACAGATTCTCTGTGTACACGTGTTTATTCTTACTTGTTCAGATTCACTGTGTACACGTGTTTATTCTTCTTGTTCAGGATTCACTGTGTACACTGCATTATTCTTCTTGTACAGATTCTCTGTGTACACGTGTTTATTCTTCTTGTACAGATTCACTGTGTACACGTGTTTATTCTTCTTGTACAGATTCACTGTGTACACGTGTTTATTCTACTTGTACAGATTCACTGTGTACATGTGTTTTATTCTCTTCTTTTTCAGATTCACTGTGTACACGTGTTTATTCTATTTGTGTACAGATTCACTGTGTACGCGTGTTTATTCTTCTTGTACAGATTCACTGTGTACATGTGTTTATTCTTCTTGTTCAGATTCACTGTGTACATGTGTTTATTCTTCTTTTTTCAGATTCACAAAAAAATACGTGTTTATTCTACTTGTTCAGATTCTCTGTGTACACGTGTTTATTCTACTTGTTCAGATTCACTGTGTACACGTGTTTATTCTTCTTGTACAGATTCTCTGTGTACACGTGTTTATTCTACTTGTACAGATTCACTGTGTACACGTGTTTATTCTTTTTGTACAGATTCACTGTGTATTAATGTGTTTCTTTCTTATTCTTCTTGTTTAGATTCTGTGTTTGTCGTGTTTATTCTACTTGTTCAAGATTCACTGTTGTAAACATGTGTTTATTCTCTACTTTGTACAGATTCTCTGTGTACACGTGTTTATTCTTCCTTGTACAGATTCACTGTGTACATGTGTTTATTCTTCTTGTACAGATTCTCTGTGTACACGTGTTTTATATACTTGAACAGATTTATATGTGTACACGTGTTTATTCTTTCTTGTTCAGATTCACTGCATTCACGTGTTTATTCTTGTTGTTCTTCCTTCCATGTGTTTATTCTTCTTATTTTGATTCACTATTATTTACATGTGTTTATTTCTATTCTTGTTTCAGATTCTTTTCTGTAACACATGTTTATTCTTCTTGTTCAGATTCACTGTGTATGTGTTGTTCTTTTTCTTGTACAGATTCACTCAAAATAATGTGTTTATTCTTCTTGTACAGATTCACTGTGTGCATGTTTATTCTTCTTGTGTACAGATTCACTGTGTACACGTGTTTATTCTTTTTGTACAGATTCACTGTGTTTTTACACTTGTTTATTTTTCTTTGTACAGATTCACTGTGTACACGTGTTTATTCTACTTGTTCAGATTCACTGTGTACACGTGTTTATTCTACTTGTTCAGATTCACTGTGTAAACATGTTTATTCTTCTTGTACAGATTCACTGTGTACATGTGTTTATTCTTCTTGTACAGATTCACTGTGTACGCGTGTTCATTTTCTCTTGTACAGATTCTCTGTTGTACGCACATTAGTTTCTCCTACTTGTACAGATTCACTGTGTACATGTGTTTATTCTTGTACTTCTAGATTCACTGTGTAATAATGTCGTATTTTACTTGTACAGATTCACTGTGTACGTGCGTTTATTCTACTTTGTTCAGATTCACTGTGTACACGTGTTTATTCTTCTTGTTCAGATTCACTGTGTACATGTGTTTATTCTTCTTGTTCAGATTCTCTGTGTACACGTGTTTATTCTTCTTGTTCAGATTCACTGTGTACACGTGTTTATTCTTCTTGTACAGATTCTCTGTGTACATGTGTTTATTCTTCTTGTTCAGATTCACTGTGTACATGTGTTTATTCTTCTTGTACAGATTCACTGTGTAATACACATGTTTATTCTACTCTTGTACAGATTCACTGTGTAAACGTGTTTATTCTTCTTTTTCAGATTCACTGTGTAAACATGTTTATTCTACTTGTACAGATTCACCTGTGTACATGTGTTTATTCTTCTTGTTCAGATTCACTGTGTACATGTGTTTTTTATTCTTCCTTCTACAGATTCACTGTGTACACGTGTTTATTCTTCTTGTACAGATTCAATTGTGTACACGTGTTTATTCTACTTGTACAGATTCACTGTGTACACGTGTTTATTCTACTTGTTCAGATTCACACGTGTACGCGTGTTTATTCTTCTTGTTCAGATTCACTGTGTACATGTGTTTATTCTATTTGTTCAGATTCACTGTGTATACGTGTTTATTCTTCTTGTACAGATTCACTGTGTACACGTGTTTATTCTACTTGTACAGATTCTCTGTGTAAACGTGTTTATTCTACTTGTACAGATTCACTGTGTACATGTGTTTATTCTTCTTGTACAGATTCACTGTGTACACGTGTTTATTCTTCTTGTTCAGATTCACTGTGTACACGTGTTTATTCTTCTTCTACAGATTCACTGTGTACACGTGTTTATTCTACTTGTTCAGATTCACTGTGTACACGTGTTTATTCTTCTCTTGTTCAGATTCACTGTGTAAACATGTTTATTCTTCTTGTACAGATTCACTGCATACACGTGTTTATTCTACTTGTTCAGATTCACTGTGTACACGTGTTTATTCTACTTGTTCAGATTCACTGTGTACACGTGTTTTATTCTTCTTGTACAGATTCTCAATGTGTACACGTGTTTATTCTACTTGTTCAGATTCACTGTGTACACGTGTTTATTCTTCTTTGTTCAGATTCACTGTGTAATTACGTGTTTATTATTCTTCTACAGATTCACTGTGTACATGTGTTTATTCTTTTCTTGTACAGATTCACTGTGTAAACATGTTTATTCTTTCTTGTACAGATTCACTGTGTAAACATATGTTTATTCTTCTTGTACAGATTCACTGTGTACACATGTTTATTCTTCTTGTTCAGATTCACTGTGTACACGTGTTTATTCTTACTTGTACAGATTCTCTGTGTACATCGTGTTTATTCTTCTTGTTCAGATTCACTGTGTACATGTGTTTATTCTCTCTTCTTCTTGTACAGATTCACTGTGTGTAAACGTGTTTATTCTTCTTGTACAGATTCACTGTGTAAACGTGTTTATTCTTCTTGTACAGATTCACTGTGTACACGTGTTTATTCTTCTTGTACAGATTCACTGTGTACACGTGTTTATTCTTCTTGTACAGATTCACTGTGTACACGTGTTTATTCTTCTTGTACAGATTCACTGTGATGTTTATTCTTCTTGTACAGATTCATGCATTTTATTCTTCTTGTACAGATTCACTGTGTACATCGTGTTTATTCTTCTTGTTCAGATTCACTGTGTACATGTGTTTATTCTTCTTGTATAGATTCACTGTGTAAGTATGTTTATTTCTTCTTGTACAGATTCACTGTGTACATGTGTTTATTCTTCTTGTACAGATTCACTGTGTGTACATGTGTTTATATTTGTACAGATTCACTGTGTACATGTGTTTATTCTTACTTGTACAGATTCACTGTGAACACGTGTTTATTCTTCTTGTACAGATTCACTGTGTACATGTTTATTCTTCTTGTACAGATTCACTGTGTAAACATGTGTTTTCTCTACTTGTACAGATTCACTGTGTACATGTGTTTATTCTTCTTGTACAGATTCACTGTGTACATGTGTTTATTCTTTATTCTTGTTTTCAGATTCACTGTGTAAACGTGTTTTATTCTTCTTGTACAGATTCACTGTGTTGCATGTGTTTATTCTTCTTCTACTTGTACATGTGTTCTTCTTGTACAGATTCACTGTGTACACGTGTTTATTCTACTTGTACAGATTCACTGTGTACATGTGTTTATTCTTTTTTTAGATTCACTGTGTTTATTCTATCTTGTTCACAGATTCACTTGTATAGATTCTCTGTGTACACGTGTTTATTCTTCTTGTACAGATTCACTGTGTACACGTGTTTATTCTACTTGTACAGATTCACTGTGTACACGTGTTTATTCTTCTTGTACAGATTCACTGTGTACACGTGTTTATTCTTCTTGTACAGATTCACTGTGTAAACGTGTTTATTCTTCTTGTACAGATTCACTGTGTACACGTGTTTATTCTACTTGTACAGATTCACTGTGTACACGTGTTTATTCTTCTTGTACAGATTCACTGTGTACACGTGTTTATTCTACTTGTTCAGATTCACTGTGTACACGTGTTTATTCTACTTGTACAGATTCACTGTGTACACGTGTTTATTCTACTTGTACAGATTCACTGTGTAAACGTGTTTATTCTACTTGTTCAGATTCACTGTGTATTCTATACTTGTACAGATTCACTGTGTACATGTGTTTATTCTTCTTGTACAGATTCACTGTGTACACGTGTTTATTCTACTTGTACAGATTCACTGTGTACACGTGTTTATTCTTCTTGTACAGATTCACTGTGTACATGTTTATTCTTCTTGTACAGATTCACTGTGTACATGTGTGTTTATTCTTTTTGTACAGATTCACTGTGTACATGTGTTTTATCTCTCTTGTACAGATTCACTGTGTACATGTGTTTATTCTTCTTGTTCAGATTCACTGTGTACACGTGTTTATTCTCTACTGTACAGATTCACTGTGTACTGCGTTTATTCTTCTTGTACAGATTCACTGTGTACATGTGTTTATTCTTCTTGTACAGATTCACTGTGTACGTGTGTTTATTCTTCTTGTACAGATTCACTGTGTACACGTGTTTTATTCTTCTTGTTCAGATTCACTGTGTACACGTGTTTATTCTTCTTGTCCAGATTCACTGTGTGTGTACGTGTTTATTCTACTTGTTCAGATTCACTGTGTAAACGTGTTTATTCTTCTTGTACAGATTCACTGTGTACATGTGTTTATTCTTCTTGTACAGATTCACTGTGTACACGTGTTTATTCTTTTCTTGTACAGATTCACTGTGTAAACATGTTTATTCTTCTTGTACAGATTCACTGTGTACATGTGTTTATTCTTCTTGTACAGATTCACTGTGTACATGTGTTTATTCTTCTTGTACAGATTCACTGTGTACACGTGTTTATTCTTCTTGTTCAGATTCACTGTGTACATGTGTTTATTCTTCTTGTTCAGATTCACTGTGTACACGTGTTTATTTTTCTTGTTCAGATTCTTCTGTGTACACGTGTTTTATTCTTCTTGTACAGATTCACTGTGTAAACATGTTTATTCTTCTTGTACAGATTCACTGTGTACATGTGTTTATTCTTCTTGTACAGATTCACTGTGTACATGTGTTTATTCTTCTTGTACAGATTCACTGTGTACATGTGTTTATTCTTCTTGTACAGATTCACTGTGTACATGTGTTTATTCTTCTTGTACAGATTCACTGTGTACATGTGTTTATTCTTCTTGTACAGATTCACTGTGTACATGTGTTTATTCTACTTGTACAGATTCACTGTGTACACGTGTTTATTCTTCTTGTACAGATTCACTGTGTACACGTGTTTATTCTACTTGTACAGATTCACTGTGAAACGTGTTTATTCTACTTGTACAGATTCACTGTGTAATTAATGTGTTTATTCTACTTTGTACAGATTCACTGTGTACACGTGTTTATTCTACTTGTTCAGATTCACTGTGTACACGTGTTTATTCTTCTTGTCTTACAGATTCACTGTGTACACGTGTTTATTCTACTTGTACAGATTCACTGTGTACACGTGTTTATTCTACTTTGTTCAGATTCACTGTGTACATGTTTATTCTTCTTGTTCAGATTCACTGTGTACTGTTCAGATTCACTGTGTTTTTATTCTTCTTTTTCAGATTCACTGTGTACACGTGTTTATCTTCTTGTTCAGATTCACTGTGTACACGTGTTTATTCTTCTTGTTCAGATTCTCTGTGTACACGTGTTTATTCTACTTGTTCAGATTCTCTGTGTACACGTGTTTATTCTACTTGTTCAGATTCACTGTGTACACGTGTTTATTCTTCTTGTACAGATTCACTGTGTACACGTGTTTATTCTTCTTGTTCAGATTCACTGTGTACACGTGTTTATTCTTCTTGTTCAGATTCACTGTGTACACGTGTTTATTCTTCTTGTACAGATTCACTGTGTAAACATGTTTATTCTTCTTGTACAGATTCTCTGTGTACACGTGTTTATTCTACTTGTACAGATTCACTGTGTACACGTGTTTATTCTTCTTGTACAGATTCACTGTGTACACGTGTTTATTCTTCTTGTACAGATTCTCTGTGTACATGTGTTTATTCTTTTTCTTGTACAGATTCACTGTGTACACGTGTTTATTCTTCTTGTACAGATTCACTGTGTACACGTGTTTATTCTTCTTGTACAGATTCACTGTGTACACGTGTTTATTCTTCTTGTTCAGATTCACTGTGTACACGTGTTTATTCTTCTTGTACAGATTCACTGTGTAAATGTGTTTATTCTTCTTGTACAGATTCACTGTGTACATGTGTTTATTCTTCTTGTACAGATTCACTGTGTACATGTGTTTATTCTTCTTGTACAGATTCACTGTGTACATGTGTTTATTCTTCTTGTACAGATTCACTGTGTACACGTGTTTATTCTTCTTGTACAGATTCACTGTGTACACGTGTTTATTCTTCTTTTTCAGATTCACTGTGTACACGTGTTTATTCTACTTGTACAGATTCACTGTGTACACGTGTTTATTCTTCTTGTACAGATTCACTGTGTACATGTGTTTATTCTTCTTGTACAGATTCACTGTGTACATGTGTTTATTCTTCTTGTAGAGATTCACTGTGTACATGTGTTTATTCTTCTTGTACAGATTCACTGTGTACACGTGTTTATTCTACTTGTACAGATTCACTGTGAAACGTGTTTATTCTACTTGTACAGATTCACTGTGTACACGTGTTTATTCTACTTGTACAGATTCACTGTGTACAAACGTGTTTATTCTACTTGTACAGATTCACTGTGTAGACGTGTTTATTCTTCTTCTACAGATTCACTGTGTACATGTGTTTATTCTTCTTGTACAGATTCACTTGTACACGTGTTTATTCTTCTTGTACAGATTCACTGTGTATAATGCGTTGTACACGTGTTTATTCTTCTTGTTATAGATTCACTGTGTACACGTGTTTATTCTTCTTGTTCAGATTCACTGTGTACACGTGTTTATTCTTCTTGTTCAGATTCACTGTGTACACGTGTTTATTCTTCTTGTTCAGATTCTCTGTGTACACGTGTTTATTCTTCTTGTTCAGATTCACTGTGTACACGTGTTTATTCTTCTTGTACAGATTCACTGTGTACACGTGTTTATTCTACTTGTTCAGATTCACTGTGTACACGTGTTTATTCTTCTTGTTCAGATTCACTGTGTACACGTGTTTATTCTTCTTGTACAGATTCTCTGTGTACACGTGTTTATTCTTCTTGTTCAGATTCACTGTGTACACGTGTTTATTCTTCTTGTACAGATTCACTGTGTAAACATGTTTATTCTTCTTGTACAGATTCACTGTGTACACGTGTTTATTCTACTTGTACAGATTCACTGTGAAACGTGTTTATTCTTCTTGTACAGATTCACTGTGTACATGTGTTTATTCTTCTTGTACAGATTCACTGTGTAAACATGTTTATTCTTCTTGTACAGATTCACTGTGTACATGTGTTTATTCTTCTTGTACAGATTCACTGTGTACACGTGTTTATTCTTCTTGTACAGATTCACTGTGTACACGTGTTTATTCTTCTTGTTCACTGTGTAACACGATTCACTGTGTACACGTGTTTATTCTTCTTGTACAGATTCACTGTGTACACGTGTTTATTCTTCTTGTACAGATTCACTGTGTACATGTGTTTATTCTTCTTGTACAGATTCACTGTGTACATGTGTTTATTCTTCTTGTACAGATTCACTGTGTACACGTGTTTATTCTACTTGTACAGATTCACTGTGAAACGTGTTTATTCTACTTCTATAGATTCACTGTGTACACGTGTTTATTCTACTTGTACAGATTCACTGTGTACACGTGTTTATTCTACTTGTACAGATTCACTGTGTAGACGTGTTTATTCTTCTTGTACAGATTCACTGTGTACATGTGTTTATTCTTCTTGTACAGATTCACTGTGTAAACATGTTTATTCTTCTTGTACAGATTCACTGTGTAAATGTGTTTATTCTTCTTGTACAGATTCACTGTGTACACGTGTTTATTCTACTTGTACAGATTCACTGTGTACACGTGTTTATTCTTCTTGTTCAGATTCACTGTGTACACGTGTTTATTCTACTTGTACAGATTCACTGTGTACACGTGTTTATTCTTTCTTCTACAGATTCACTGTGTACACGTGTTTATTCTACTTGTATAGATTCACTGTGTACACGTGTTTATTCTACTTGTTCAGATTCACTTTGTACACGTGTTTATTCTACTTGTTCAGATTCACTTTGTACACGTGTTTATTATACTTGTACAGATTCACTGTGTACACGTGTTTATTCTTCTTGTACAGATTCACTGTGTACACGTGTTTATTCTACTTGTACAGATTCACTGTGTACACGTGTTTATTCTTCTTGTACAGATTCACTGTGTACACGTGTTTATTCTACTTGTACAGATTCACTGTGTACATGTGTTTATTCTTCTTGTACAGATTCACTGTGTACATGTGTTTATTCTTCTTGTACAGATTCACTGTGTACATGTGTTTATTCTTTTGTATAGATTCTCTGTGTACACGTGTTTATTCTACTTGTACAGATTCACTGTGTACACGTGTTTATTCTTCTTGTTCAGATTCACTGTGTACACGTGTTTATTCTACTTGTACAGATTCACTGTGTACTCGCGTTTATTCTTTTTCTACAGATTCACTGTGTACATGTGTTTATTCTTCTTGTACAGATTCACTGTGTACATGTGTTTATTCTTCTTGTACAGATTCTCTGTGTACACGTGTTTATTCTACTTGTACAGATTCACTCTGTACACGTGTTTATTCTTCTTGTTCAGATTCACTGTGTTCACGTGTTTATTCTTCTTCTCCAGATTCACTGTGTACACGTGTTTATTCTACTTGTTCAGATTCACTGTGTAAACTTGTTTATTCTTCTTGTACAGATTCACTGTGTACATGTGTTTATTCTTCTTGTACAGATTCACTGTGTAAACATGTTTATTCTTCTTGTACAGATTCACTGTGTAAACATGTTTATTCTTCTTGTACAGATTCACTGTGTACATGTGTTTATTCTTCTTGTACAGATTCTTTGTGTACACGTGTTTATCTTCTTGTTCAGATTCACTGTGTACACGTGTTTATTCTTCTTTTTCAGATTCACTGTGTACACGTGTTTATCTTCTTGTTCAGATTCACTGGGTACATGTTTATTTTTCTTGTACAGATTCTCTGTGTACACGTGTTTATTCTCCTTGTACAGATTCACTGTGTAAACATGTTTATTCTTCTTGTACAGATTCACTGTGTACATGTGTTTATTCTTCTTGTACAGATTCACTGTGTACATGTGTTTATTCTTCTTGTACAGATTCACTGTGTACATGTGTTTATTCTTCTTGTACAGATTCAATGTGTACATGTGTTTATTCTTCTTGTACATATTCACTGTGTACATGTGTTTATTCTTCTTGTACAGATTTACTGTGTACACATGTTTATTCTACTTGTACAGATTCACTGTGAAACGTGTTTATTCTATTTCTATAGATTCACTGTGTACACGTGTTTATTCTACTTGTACAGATTCACTGTGAAACGTGTTTATTCTACTTCTACAGATTCACTGTGTACACGTGTTTATTCTACTTGTACAGATTCACTGTGTACACGTGTTTATTCTTCTTGTTCAGATTCACTGTGTACACGTGTTTATTCTTCTTGTACAGATTCACTGTGTACACGTGTTTATTCTACTTGTTTAGATTCACTGTGTACACGTGTTTATTCTACTTGTTCAGATTCACTGTGTACACGTGTTTATTCTTCTTGTTCAGATTCACTGTGTACACGTGTTTATTCTTCTTGTTCAGATTCTCTGTGTACACGTGTTTATTCTTCTTGTTCAGATTCACTGTGTACACGTGTTTATTCTTCTTGTACAGATTCTCTGTGTACACGTGTTTATTCTACTTGTACAGATTCACTGTGTACACGTGTTTATTCTTCTTGTTCAGATTCACTGTGTACACGTGTTTATTCTTCTTGTACAGATTCACTGTGTACACGTGTTTATTCTTCTTGTACAGATTCACTGTGTACACGTGTTTATTCTTCTTGTACAGATTCACTGTGTAAACGTGTTTATTCTTCTTGTACAGATTCTCTGTGTACACGTGTTTATTCTTCTTGTACAGATTCACTGTGTACACGTGTTTATTCTTCTTGTACAGATTCACTGTGTACACGTGTTTATTCTTCTTGTACAGATTCTCTGTGTACACGTGTTTATTCTTCTTGTACAGATTCACTGTGTACACGTGTTTATTCTTCTTGTACAGATTCACTGTGTACACGTGTTTATTCTTCTTGTACAGATTCTCTGTGTACACGTGTTTATTCTTCTTGTACAGATTCACTGTGTACACGTGTTTATTCTTCTTGTACAGATTCACTGTGTAAATGTGTTTATTCTTCTTGTACAGATTCACTGTGTACATGTGTTTATTCTTCTTGTACAGATTCACTGTGTACATGTGTTTATTCTTCTTGTACAGATTCACTGTGTACATGTGTTTATTCTTCTTGTACAGATTCACTGTGAAACGTGTTTATTCTTCTTGTACAGATTCACTGTGTACACGTGTTTATTCTTCTTGTACAGATTCACTGTGTACACGTGTTTATTCTACTTGTACAGATTCACTGTGTACACGTGTTTATTCTTCTTGTACAGATTCACTGTGTACATGTGTTTATTCTTCTTGTACAGATTCACTGTGTACATGTGTTTATTCTTCTTGTACAGATTCACTGTGTACATGTGTTTATTCTTCTTGTACAGATTCACTGTGTACACGTGTTTATTCTATTTGTACAGATTCACTGTGAAACGTGTTTATTCTACTTGTATAGATTCACTGTGTACACGTGTTTATTCTACTTGTACAGATTCACTGTGTACACGTGTTTATTCTACTTGTACAGATTCACTGTGTAGACGTGTTTATTCTTCTTGTACAGATTCACTGTGTACATGTGTTTATTCTTCTTGTACAGATTCACTGTGTACACGTGTTTATTCTTCTTGTACAGATTCACTGTGTACATGTGTTTATTCTTCTTGTACAGATTCACTGTGTAAACATGTTTATTCTTCTTGTACAGATTCACTGTGTACACGTGTTTATTCTTCTTGTACAGATTCACTGTGTACACGTGTTTATTCTACTTGTACAGATTCACTGTGTACACGTGTTTATTCTTCTTGTTCAGATTCACTGTGTACACGTGTTTATTCTTCTTCTACAGATTCACTGTGTACACGTGTTTATTCTACTTGTACATATTCACTGTGTACACGTGTTTATTCTTCTTGTACAGATTCACTGTGTACACGTGTTTATTCTACTTGTACAGATTCACTGTGTACATGTGTTTATTCTTCTTGTACAGATTCACTGTGTACATGTGTTTATTCTTCTTGTACAGATTCACTGTGTACATGTGTTTATTCTTCTTGTATAGATTCTCTGTGTACACGTGTTTATTCTACTTTGTACAGATTCACTGTGTACACGTGTTTATTCTTCTTGTTCAGATTCACTGTGTACACGTGTTTATTCTTCTTGTACAGATTCACTGTGTACACGTGTTTATTCTTCTTGTACAGATTCACTGTGTACATGTGTTTATTCTTCTTGTACAGATTCACTGTGTACATGTGTTTATTCTTCTTGTACAGATTCACTGTGTACACGTGTTTATTCTTCTTGTACAGATTCACTGTGTACACGTGTTTATTCTTCTTGTTCAGATTCACTGTGTACACGTGTTTATTCTTCTTGTACAGATTCTCTGTGTACACGTGTTTATTCTTCTTGTACAGATTCACTGTGTAAACGTGTTTATTCTACTTGTACAGATTCACTGTGTAAACATGTGTTTATTCTTCTTGTACAGATTCACTGTGTACACGTGTTTATTCTTCTTGTACAGATTCACTGTGTAAACATGTTTATTCTTCTTGTACAGATTCACTGTGTACATGTGTTTATTCTTCTTGTACAGATTCACTGTGTACACGTGTTTATTCTACTTGTACAGATTCACTGTGTACACGTGTTTATTCTTCTTGTTCAGATTCACTGTGTACACGTGTTTATTCTTCTTGTACAGATTCACTGTGTACACGTGTTTATTCTTCTTGTACAGATTCACTGTGTACACGTGTTTATTCTACTTGTACAGATTCACTGTGTACACGTGTTTATTCTTCTTGTACAGATTCACTGTGTACACGTGTTTATTCTTCTTGTACAGATTCACTGTGTACACGTGTTTATTCTTCTTGTACAGATTCACTGTGTACACGTGTTTATTCTTCTTGTACAGATTCACTGTGTACACGCGTTTATTCTTCTTGTACAGATTCTTTGTTTATTCACTGTGTACATGTGTTTATTCTTCTTGTACAGATTCACTGTGTACACGTGTTTATTCTTCTTGTACAGATTCTCTGTGTACACGTGTTTATTCTACTTGTACAGATTCACTGTGTAAACATGTTTATTCTTCTTGTACAGATTCACTGTGTTCATGTGTTTATTCTTCTTGTACAGATTCTCTGTGTACACGTGTTTATTCTACTTGTACAGATTCACTGTGTACACGTGTTTATTCTTCTTGTTCATGTTCCATGTGTACACGTGTTTTTTCTTCTTGTTCAGATTCACTGTGTATATGTGTTTATTCTACTTGTACAGATTCACTCTGTACACGTGTTTATTATTCTTGTACAGATTCACTGTGTACACGTGTTTATATTTCTTCTACAGATTCACTCTGTACACGTGTTTATTCTTCTTGTACAGATTCGTTGTGTACACGTGTTTATTCTTCTTGTACAGATTCACTGTGTACACGTGTTTATTCTTGTTGTTCAGATTCACTTTACCGAAGTGTTTATTTTTATTGTTCTGATGTACTGTGCAGAAGTGTTTATTTTTATTGTCTCACTCACTCTACAGATTTGTTTGTTCTACTTGTTAAGAATCACTTTAGAGGAGCTTTTATTCTGCTATTTGTGTTTCGTCAGTGGTTCCAGGTATCTTTCATAACCAGTTAAAATTTCTCTTTCAGAAGAACAATGGTACTTGATGGTTTATCGTAACAGATGTATGTTGGTGATAACGAGATACCCTCTTGAAGTCACAATGTATGTTAAGGATGTCTGATATTAGAAATTTAACTGTTGCTTAATATATCTGATATTAGAAATTTAACTGTTGCTTAATATGTCTGATATTAGAACTTTAACTGTTGCTAAAGATGTCTGATATTAGAACTTTAACTGTTGCTAAAGATGTCTGATATTAGAACTTTAACTGTTGCTAAAGATGTCTGATATTAGAACTTTAACTGTTGCTAAAGATGTCTGATATTAGAAATTTAACTGTTGCTTAATATATCTGATATTAGAAATTTAACTGTTGCTTAATATGTCTGATATTAGAACTTTAACTGTTGCTAAAGATGTCTGATATTAGAACTTTAACTGTTGCTAAAGATGTCTGATATTAGAACTTTAACTGTTGCTAAAGATGTCTGATATTAGAACTTTAACTGTTGCTAAAGATGTCTGATATTAGAACTTTAACTGTAATAAAATACAAAACAATGTTTCGTCCTTCCTAGGTCATCTTCAGGTTAACATAGTTAAAAACAGTTTGTTGCAATCTCGCTTTGTTAATTTGTGGATGACCTAGGAAGATCGACTTGCTATCTGTATTTTATTTTGACAGTCGTATTGTGAATACAGAGACCTGTATTGCTTGTGAAAGTGATCCTAGATGTGTTTTAACTGGTCCAAAGATACCTGCTGTTAGCATTTCAGTTTGAGGATGGAAAACTTAATTTTAAAGTTATGAAAGAGGTGTTCGTTCTGTCATCTTCTTGATAAACGTGTAAGTCACCAAAATACTTAAGAGGATGAAAATGATATCTTATTAGTATTTAAAAGTGAGGGTTGTTCGCCACGAAAAGTGTCGTTGTGTTTGAATTTAAAGAGGATTATATGCAAGAGCAAATTCTCTTTAAGTCTCTGTTGCATATTCTAGTACGTAGAATATTTTTTTCTTTCAGTTTCTGTGTAGAAGCAGTGTATATTCTGTTTAGTATATGGTCAGAATTTACAAATAAAATATTGAATTGGTTCATAAATATCATTTCGACTTCTCGTTTCAGCTCTTATTAAACTTTTCATAAAGTTACAACTTCACTTATTTTACAATTTATCTAATTAAATGCATCTTAAAAAGCAATTATAACTTTCAATATGCCTCATTCATAAAGCAGTCTATTATATTCTCACATCTATTTTATAGCCGCGTTCTTAAATAAGGAACCCAAACGTAACACGGTGGACTAATAATAATAAAAATAATCAAACAATTTGAATTCGTAACGAATACTTCGATAATCTAAAATAATGACATGTCTGTAATTCATTTCAGCGCGCGAGGTTTCAAAGTTCCCGAACACCTGATTTTCCTGAAAAATAATAATATGTTCAAATGTGTTTCTATTTTTGGTGAAGTACAGTAACATATAGAATAAACGTATTTTTGGAAGTGTAAATCCATAATAGGCGGCGCCTCTGAGTTTAACAACTTAATGCTATTCGCGAGATCTAGATTGCGTGTCATTTCTTTCTATCTTATTACCTGTGTGATCTTATCATGATGTCTTTGTAGTGAACGTTTTTTGGGTTTTCTATATAAAACTAATTTTTGTAAAGAGTTATCATCTTGCTCTCAGATGGAGAGATTTTACCATTCTCATATTAGAAAAGATTTTCTGTCATTTTGTTCGAAATATTATAAAACTATGATTTAATGTTTGTTGTTTGTTGAAATTATAAGTTTAGATGCATTATATAATGGTATCATTTGGGGGTAGAATAATAAACAGGTAAAGAATGTAAGAAATTACTTATTAGTAAAGTAAAATTAAACAAACCAACAGAAGCCTAGAAGTAATTGGATAGAGAACAACAGAAGAAGGTATTCAATAAATAAAGTGAAGTATTCTTTAACTCCCCATTTCATGTCTTTTATACAAAGTAAAAATAAACAAACCAATAGAAGCCTAGAAGTAATTGGATAGAGAATAACAGAAGAAGGTATTCAATAAATAAAGTGAAGTATTCTTTAACTCCCCATTTCATGTCTTTCATACTAAAGTAAAAATAAACAAACCAATAGAAGCCTAGAAGTAATTGGATAGAGAACAACAGAAGAAGGTATTCAATAAACAAAGTGAAGTATTCTTTAACTCCCCATTTCATGTCTTTCATACAAAGTAAAAATAAACAAACCAACAGAAGCCTAGAAGTAATTGGATAGAGAACAACAGAAGAAGGTATTCAATGAACAAAGTGAAGTATTCTTTAACTCCCCATTTCATGTATTTCATACAAAGTAAAAATAAACAAACCAATAGAAGCCTAGAAGTAATTGGATAGAGAATAACAGAAGAAGGTATTCAATAAATAAAGTGAAGTATTCTTTAACTCCCTATTTCATGTCTTTCATACTAAAGTAAAAATAAACAAACCAATAGAAGCCTAGAAGTAATTGGATAGAGAACAACAGAAGAAGGTATTCAATAAACAAAGTGAAGTATTCTTTAACTCCCCATTTCATGTCTTTCATACAAAGTAAAAATAAACAAACCAACAGAAGCCTAGAAGTAATTGGATAGAGAACAACAGAAGAAGGTATTCAATAAACAAAGTGAAGTATTCTTTAACTCCCCATTTCATGTCTTTTATACAAAGTAAAAATAAACAAACCAATAGAAGTCTAGAAGTAATTGGATAGAGAATAACAGAAGAAGGTATTCAATAAATAAAGTGAAGTATTCTTTAACTCCCTATTTCATGTCTTTCATACTAAAGTAAAAATAAACAAACCAATAGAAGCCTAGAAGTAATTGGATAGAGAACAACAGAAGAAGGTATTCAATAAACAAAGTGAAGTATTCTTTAACTCCCCATTTCATGTCTTTCATACAAAGTAAAAATAAACAAACCAACAGAAGCCTAGAAGTAATTGGATAGAGAACAACAGAAGAAGGTATTCAATGAACAAAGTGAAGTATTCTTTAACTCCCCATTTCATGTATTTCATACAAAGTAAAAATAAACAAACCAATAGAAGCCTAGAAGTAATTGGATAGAGAACAACAGAAGAAGGTATTCAATAAACAAAGTGAAGTATTCTTTAACTCCCCATTTCATGTCTTTCATACAAAGTAAAAATAAACAAACCAACAGAAGCCTAGAAGTAATTGGATAGAGAACAACAGAAGAAGGTATTCAATGAACAAAGTGAAGTATTCTTTAACTCCCCATTTCATGTATTTCATACAAAGTAAAAATAAACAAACCAATAGAAGCCTAGAAGTAATTGGATAGAGAATAACAGAAGAAGGTATTCAATAAACAAAGTGAAGTATTCTTTAACTCCCCATTTCATGTCTTTTATACAAAGTAAAAAAAACAAACCAATAGAAGCCTAGAAGTAATTGGATAGAGAACAACAGAAGAAGGTATTCAATAAACAAAGTGAAGTATTCTTTAACTCCCCATTTCATGTCTTTCATACAAAGTAAAAATAAACAAACCAACAGAAGCCTAGAAGTAATTGGATAGAGAACAACAGAAGAAGGTATTCAATGAACAAAGTGAAGTATTCTTTAACTCCCCATTTCATGTCTTTCATACAAAGTAAAAATAAACAAACCAATAGAAGCCTAGAAGTAATTGGATAGAGAATAACAGAAGAAGGTATTCAATAAACAAAGTGAGATATTCTTTAACTCCCCATTTCATGTCTTTCATACAAAGTAAATATAAACAAACCAACAGAAGCCTAGAAGTAATTGGATAGAGAACAACAGAAGAAGGTATTCAATGAACAAAGTGAAGTATTCTTTAACTCCCCATTTCATGTATTTCATACAAAGTAAAAATAAACAAACCAATAGAAGCCTAGAAGTAATTGGATAGAGAATAACAGAAGAAGGTATTCAATAAACAAAGTGAAGTATTCTTTAACTCCCCATTTCATGTATTTCATACAAAGTAAAAATAAACAAACCAATAGAAGCCTAGAAGTAATTGGATAGAGAATAACAGAAGAAGGTATTCAATAAACAAAGTGAAGTATTCTTTAACTCCCCATTTCATGTCTTTCACACAAAACCATCAAATAATCTAATGAATTTGTTAATTTTAGAACATAAGGTTTAGAACTGTTTTTCTTGAGATTTAACTGTGTTAGATGTCCCTAATATTAAAGTGATAAGCTGCAAATAAGGTATCTACCCAACACTAGCCACCGTCAACTCTTTGGCTAATCTAATGGAATAGTGAGATCTGACTGTTACTCTCTACAGCCTCAAATTGTGGAAAGCGATTTTTTTTTTACCGTTGACAGAACATGAACCACGATAGTTTATAAACAACACTAACTACGCTAGGTCTATTGTAATATTAAATAAAATGATCATTGAGCAAATGCTTAGAATAGAACTATATTTTTAACTTTTTTATAATATGTTCAGATGAGAAAACCGTCTTTACGATACAGCTTATGGTCAGATCCTTTCATTTACAATAAAAATGAATTAGGCTTAAAAACAATTTACCTAACGTAATGATATATTCAAATTCAAAATTCAAAACTGATGACAAGTAAAATCAAATGATTTCATCGGGATACATTATAGTTGAAATATGATACAAAAACGTTTTAGCATCTACTATTAGATGGAGCCGCCTATAGTTTTGTACGTTAGCCAAATTATTATGTGGAAATGGCAGTGAAACGGTTTTAAATATTATTCATCTCTAGTTTCGTTTCGGCTTTACTTACTAATAATGTCTAGTTTATTACAGTTTACAGTTTTTACAGTAAATAAAAGTAGTTTTCATAACACATACTACGTTTCTATCACTGGTACGATCGTTATGAAGTACAGCTCTAGAATTTATTGTTTTTACTTATTTATATAAGTATCAATCCGCGTGAAGTAAATAGTAATGATTGCACCAGTAATAAAAAACTATTATTATTTACTGTAGAAACTGTAAATTGTAATAAGTGTTAATCATCCTCATTATTTAAACAATACAATGTTAAGGAACCAACAGAAATAGTTCCATGGTTTACTTAGACTATTACCTGGAAGTAACACGATTGAGATACTTGTACGTGTAGAAATGTTGCGTGTACGTTACAACGTGCATTAAAGAGTTAAACTACTTTCTATGACTTTAAAAGTAGCTTGCTCACTTATCTGTCTATATCTAAACACTAAGAATAATATACATCTCCTTTATAAATGGTCACGTTACAATGTATGAACTGTGTTCTGTTTTGTTTTGTAATCTTTATTAATACTTCAATCGCTTTGAAATTGAAAGATAATACGTATGGCGGATGTTGAATTCCTGTTTGGTGTGCCTCAGGATAGTATACAGAAAGCTTCGATTAGTAACAATCTATAAAAAAAGTAGTAACATTAGCTTTGTAATTTTCAAACCACAAACGTAAACACATAAGTAACGCCATCAATAGTAACCAAACGATTTTATCTCTCCCTTTTAAAACAAGTAAGCTGATGTGATCTCTCCCTTTTAAAACAAGTAAGTAAATGATAATCTCTCCCTTTTAAAACAAGTAAGCTGATGTGAATATAATCACCAACGGATTTTGTTGATTTTCAAGTACATACGAAATAAAATGTTTTACGTTCTTGTACGATTTTCTCAATCCCAAAACAAAACCTTAATCAAGACAATCTTTAATTTTAGTTTAATATTGATATTAAACTCTCAAGTAATGATAAATAATGAAAAAAAAATCCAAACAATTATTCAAAACGAAAAACACTGTGGTGAGAACGTGCTCACACACCAAAAATTAGTGTTGTATTTCAACACAAATAAAGAACATTCGAAGTGTTCTTCTTAGCTTTCTCTAAATATTTATATCACGCACATTTTTGGATATTCTGATCGAAATGTTTTCCTTAACATTAAACCTAAATGTTCCATGATTAGCAGCGTGGTGTTAGACGGTTGGGGAAGTAAGATAGAGTTTCATAGCTTATTTGTCCTTTATCATATTAACAGTCATATATATATAGATGATATAAGGACCCAGTTCCTATTTCTAATAGCAAAAAAATGAAAAAAGACCTGTTGTACGTTATTAGTTAGGATTATTTAGCTCAGTGTGTTTGTGTGTTTTTCGTATAGCAAAGCTACAAAGGGCTATCTACTCAGCCCACCGAGGGGAATCGAACCCCTGATTTTAGCATTGTAAATCTGGAAACATACCGCTGTACTAGCGGGGAGCGTTATTTAGCTCAAATGATTCATTTAATACTTTTATTCAATAGTACGGTTATCGAAACTGTCTATAGAAAAAGTCAATCCTTTAACTAATATAAACATATATATATTATAAACATATTCTTAAGCCAAAACAAAACACAATACTCTACATTTTATAAAAAAAGATCCTAGGGTATAATGCGGGATTATACTCCAAAATCTAGAATACATTTTACTCAAGGATCTTCTTTAGAAAAAGTGAAGCGTATTTTGTTTAATTTTAATGTGTTTTGTTTTGGCTTAAAAATTTATGGTTATAATGTAATTAATCAGAGGTTGGGATTTGTTGTTTTTAACGCAGTCCTTCTTCATGATTCGGTTTACCTATTTAACTTCATTTTTATGTGATTATTAACTTCACTAATATATATATATTGATTCAAAGAGACAACAGCTAAATGTCATCTTTTCAAAGTAAAAATTATTACTAATTATTTTCTTATTAAACATAGTTCACCTGTCATTCATCTGCTAACCTTACAAACTATTTTCTTACTGTTTCTCTATTTATTTATTTTGGAACAAATTCTGTCATCTAATTCATGTTCACTGGAAAAAACTATTTTTTATTCTTTTATTGGGATTTAGTTCAAAATGTGTCAGGAATAACAGTATTATTTATTTTATTTGGTCTTCTGTTAAAAATCTATTGAAATCACATTGTCAGAGCTGAATCATTTTGTTACAGAGTGCTGGAAATTTATATAACTGTACATTATTTTGTAAAAGACAAGGTTTTCAAAACCGTTAGGAAAATTTATAACCTTAAAAAAAGTTGCATAGAATGAGAACACTTAATGTATGACTGAGGCTCTGTTTGATGATACATTGTTGTGGACACACAAATATTTATGATATGTATTGGTGTTTAGTTTGTGCAAAGTAAATACAGAAGAAACTAAAAATGGTTTTGTACTTCTTGTTTCTAGAGCTAAGAATATTTTTTCCATATTCTTTGTAGTAAATGGAAACAGTGGGTCTAGTACATATAACGACAGATTTTAAAGGACAGTGTCCGATTGTTCCTTTCTCTAAGTTGTCTCCGAGTGGCACAGCGATATGTCTACAAACTTCTGTCATTAGAAACTAGGTTTTGTTATCCGTCGTTCGCAGACCACCAATAGCCCTTTGTTTTATGTTGCCCGTAATAACTCTTTAGTTTTCATGTAAATGAGTATTTGTGTTCATCTAACTTAGTTTATCAATATCTTACATTGTTAGTTGGTCATATACTATTGTGTGTTTATAATATTGAAATATTCACAATAATAGTAACAGATAGGGTAATTACTAGAAATCTGGTGTCAGTAACATATATTACAGTTAATTCGTTTTATGTCTAAGTATATAAGCTAATACTTAGTTACCCAAAAACAACAATATTAGTTGTAATGTAAATAAATAACTAAAACAACAATGATATCAGTTACGAAATAAGGGTTTATAAGAAACAACAATATCAGTTACGAAATAAGGGTTTATAAGAAACAACAATATCAGTTACAAAATAAGGGGTTATAAGAAACAACAATATCAGTTACGAAATAAGGGGTTATAAGAAACAACAATATCAGTTACGAAATAAGGGGTTATAAGAAACAACAATATCAGTTACGAAATAAGGGGTTATAAAAAACAACAATATCAGTTACGAAATAAGGGGTTATAAGAAACAACAATATCAGTTACGAAATAAGGGGTTATAAGAAACAACAATATCAGTTACGAAATAAGGGGTTATAAGAAACAACAATATCAGTTACGAAATAAGGGGTTATAAGAAACAACAATATCAGTTACGAAATAAGGGGTTATAAGAAACAACAATATCAGTTACGAAATAAGGGGTTATAAGAAACAACAATATCAGTTACGAAATAAGGGGTTATAAGAAACAACAATATCAGTTACGAAATAAGGGGTTATAAGAAACAACAATATCAGTTACGAAATAAGGGGTTATAAGAAACAACAATATCAGTTACGAAATAAGGGGTTATAAGAAACAACAATATCAGTTACGAAATAAGGGTTATAAGAAACAACAATATCAGTTACGAAATAAGGGTTATAAGAAACAACAATATCAGTTACGAAATAAGGGGTTATAAGAAACAACAATATCAGTTACGAAATAAGGGGTTATAAGAAACAACAATATCAGTTACGAAATAAGGGGTTATAAGAAACAACAATATCAGTTACGAAATAAGGGGTTATAAGAAACAACAATATCAGTTATGAAATAAGGGGTTATAAGAAACAACAATATCAGTTATGAAATAAGGGGTTATAAAAAACAACAATATCAGTTATGAAATAAGGGTTTATAAGAAATAATATCAGTTATGAAATAAGGGTTTATAAGAAACAACTATATTAGTTATGAAATAAGGGTTTATAAGAAATAATATCAGTTAGGAAATAAGGGTTTATAAGAAATAATATCAGTTAGGAAATAAGGGTTTATAACAAAACAATAATATCAGTTATGAAATAAGGGGTTATAAGAAAGCTACACAATGGGCTATCTGTGCTCTGCCCACCACGGGTATCGAAACCCGGTTTTAGCGTTGTAAGTCCACAGACATACCGCTGAGCCAGTGATGGGGCTCATTGTTTTCACAACATCTCAAGTGCAACTCTAAACGGTGGACTATTTATGCTGTTTCCACGATGGGAATCAAATCCCTGATATTAGCGCTATAAACATTCAAGCTTACCTTTCAGCCACCAGAGACAAACCTGTACACTAAGTTGTGTACACAGTGGTAACCGTAGTGATCGAACCACGAATTCTAGCCATATAACACTTAAAGTTATTGGAGACTTACATAAAAGGATATTCGTGAGAAGAACATTGGAACAAAGTCACACACATTGTTTTCACACATAACTACATTAACGAATACTTTGTACAGCTATATTTCTGCTGGGTTATTAAGACTTGTGTTATTTCTTTTTTGTCTCGATGTTTTGAAAATTGCGTATGATTTGGTATGATTTTTAACCTAAAAAACGGGAAATTATTTAATAATAGAAACAAAATAATCCATGATGACTAGAAAACCCACTTGTAGAGAAAAATATATGTGTGAAAACGGTTGTTCGCTCCTTTACATAGCGCGTTCTCTACTAATACCAACCGTTTTTATATATATAATAGATGGTTGATATACATTCAGATTAATATTACTTCAGTTTCTTAAAATGCTTCAAAAACCTACCATTCGTATCGAGTCCTTTTTCTTGTAGCTTCTGATAGTTCTGTAGTAGAAACGTTGGGAAGAAATCGTATTTCTCGAAAGTATCATGGAATTCGCCACCTGTCGACAGACATCTCTTGAATTAATTTGAACAAAATATTTAATCATGCATATCGTCTGCTGTTATGAATATAGCTCCAAATGATACTTGAACCTGGTTTGTCTTTCATTTTTTGTTCAATTAACACAAAGCTACTCAATTAGCCATCTTTGTTAAGCCTACCTCCAGTGTCGAAACTCGGTTTCTGGCGTTGTAAGTACGCAGACGTATTGAGCTACTGAAAGTATCTTTAATTCTGCAGGGTGTTCGGAAAGTCACTGTGCACTTATATATTTATTAACATACAAAACTGCGCAGTGACTTTCCGAACACCCTGTACATTGCAATGATTTTATATATTTAAATTCTATGATTCTTGGCGCTTTTAGCAACAAACGGTTAACATGAAATATATTTATTCAACACAAAATGTATAACTAACATAAAGATACGGCAACATTTGACGCATCATTCACAAATAAAACCACAAAATTAATCTCAGAAAATGTACATACTTATACTCGCATAAAATTGAACAGAGATACGTCATAGTTGCCAAGGAGAACTTACACATAACTTTAAAATATTCAACTATATGAACATTTCAGCATTAAATCCTGGTATACTTCATATATTAAACATTATAAAAACCGTGTTTGGAAATAAGTTCAAGTTTTTATTATCAGAATTTGGTTTGTTTGTTTAAATTTTGCGTAAAGCTACACGAGGGCTCTCTGCACTAGCTGTCCCTAATTTAGCAGTGTAAGACTAGAGGGAAGGCAGCTAGTCATCACCACTCACCGCAAATTCTTGGGCTACTCTTTAACCAACAAAGAGTGAGATTTATCGTCACATTGTAACACATCCACGACTAAGAGGGTACCATGTTCGGTGGACCGGGATTCGAACACGAGACCCTAGGATTACGAGTGGGGTGCCTTAACCAACTGGCCCTCATTATCAAGGACGCTAACAATCAATAACAAGAAGTGAGAGTCAAAAAACATAATCAGAGGTTATTAGGTCTGATGTTGTATTGTAACAACACGTCTATCTATCTACCTTAAATACTGTCTTAATTAGGTCTGATGTAGTATTGTAACAACACATCTGTCGATCTACCTTAAATACTGTCTTAATTAGGTCTGATGTTGTATTGTAACAACACGTTTATCTATCTACCTTAAAAACTGTCTTAATTAGGTCTGATGTTGAATTCTATCAACACATCTGTCTATCTACCTTAAATACTGTCTCAATTAGGTCTGATGTTGTATTGTAACAACACGTCTATCTATCTACCTTAAATACTGTCATAATTAGTTCTGATGTTGTATTGTAACAACACGTCTATCTATCTACCTTAAATACTGTCTTAATTAGGTCTGATGTTGAATTGTAACAACACTTCTATCTATCTACCTAAACTACTGTCTTAATTAGGTCTGATGTTGTATTGTAACAACGCGTTTATCTATCTACCTTAAATACTGTCTTAATTAGGTCTGATGTTGTATTGTAACAACACGTCTATCTATCTACCTTAAATACTGTCATAATTAGGTCTGATGTTGTATTGTAACAACACGTCTATCTATCTACCTTAAATACTGTCTTAATTAGGTCTGATATTGAATTGTAACAACACATCTATCTATCTACCTTAGGTACTATCTTAATTAGGTCTGATGTTGTATTGTAACAACACGTCTATCTATCTACCTTAAATACTGTCTTAATTAGGTCTGGTGTTGTATTGTAACAACACGTCTATCTATCTACCTTAAATACTGTCTTAATTAGGTCTGATGTTGAATTGTAACAACACTTCTATCTATCTACCTAAACTACTGTCTTAATTAGGTCTGATGTTGTATTGTAACAACGCGTTTATCTATCTACCTTAAATACTGTCTTACTAGGTCTGATGTTGTATTGTAACAACACGTCTATCTATCTACCTTAAATACTGTCATAATTAGGTCTGATGTTGTATTGTAACAACACGTCTATCTATCTACCTTAAATACTGTCTTAATTAGGTCTGATATTGAATTGTAACAACACATCTATCTATCTACCTTAGGTACTATCTTAATTAGGTCTGATGTTGTATTGTAACAACACGTCTATCTATCTACCTTAAATACTGTCTTAATTAGGTCTGGTGTTGTATTGTAACAACACGTCTATCTATCTACCTTAAATACTGTCTTAATTAGGTCTTATGTTGAATCGTAACAACACGTCTATCTATCTACCTTAAAAACTGTCTTAATTAGGTCTGATGTTGTATTGTAACAACACGTCTATCTATCTACCTTAAAAACTGTCTTAATTAGGTCTGATGTTGTATTGTAACAACACGTCTATCTATCTACCTTAAGTACTGTCTTAATTAGGTCTGATGTTGTATTGTAACAACACGTCCATCTATCTACTTTAGCTACTGTCTTAATTAGGTCTGATGTTGAATTTTAACAATATGTATAGTATAGTTATTGGTATTTCATATAACATTTAGAAGTCATAATTAAATCACATGAAGTTCACTAATGTTATTAATTACATTAAATTTGTTCAATTTGTACAGGATGACTTGGGCCAATGGAACGATCGTTTCGTGATGAATTTTCGGTTTCTTGTTCTTGAGGAATAACTTACGTATAGTTAAGTTTATCAATTGAATAAAAGTCATGAGGTTCCTCGATGGGACAGAGATAGTGAGTCTTGGAATCTCCAGTCTTAATATCAGGGTTTGATTACCCTCTGGTGACGTAGTAACTCCTATATTGTTACTTTCATGTATTCAACCGACGGAGGAAGAAAACGTATGGTGGGTACAATAATAAATTACCATAAAAATTTCTGATTTTAAACTTTCTTAACATAACTGTTACATACAAGTATTGAACAAAATATTACGGGTATTAACATCTGTGATCCTCCTCTGTTACTTCTGGATATTCAACACATCAAAACGGTAGTAGTTTCCGTGGTCTTACCCTGTACATTTAAAACAAATATCTGACCTCCAACTTCAACAGATGTCTTCGGACAAGGACGTTTCGTTGAACATGTCAACAACGATTAACACATTTCACGATTTGTCGAATTTCGCAAAACAGACAGAAGTAGTCTTACACTTGGTTTCATTTCTCTCCTGACGATCCGTTGTTTAGTCCGTACGTAAGACTGATATTATCTCATATTTAACTCTCATTACCAAGTTCTCTGATACGTACTATACTACCAGTCAGAACATTTTAATTTCATGCTTTAAGTTGTTCGGATAAATCTCATTTTATTTACATATTTTGCTTAATTTCCCAACGTAATCTAACAACACCAGTTATTACTTACACAATACGTGTCTATAGAAAGCTCCTTATTTATAAATAAGAACTCGACTGGCCGAGAAATGTAATAAGAAAAAAGATAACATTCTAAAACCGTTACAACCACGAGTTAATTGTTAAATCAGATTATTATGGTATATATTATATTACATTAAAGTAAAATTGATTCCAGAATAATAAGCTTTAAATAATTAAAAACGTCAATCAATATGATCAAAACTCACTCATCGAACGTCGTGGTTTAGCCTGTTTTTGTCGAACCATATCAGTTTCGGATCAACACCGCTAATGATACATCCGCTAAAAGCACTTAACAGACACTGAATGATTATATTCAAGCATTGAAGAACAGCAGGTATATACACAAGAGAGACGGAAAGCGGTGCTACGTCACGGACTCGAAATACACAGCAACCTTTTCACTTGTTAACCAAAGACAAGGAACAAGAAATGTGAAGACACTAGAAGAACCAGTTGACGTGTAAAACAACCGCCTTTTTAGGGTCCGTACAAATTATTTTGTGAATTTACTCAAGAAAAGAAAACTTCTAGTAATAACTCGGATATAAACACAGAAAAATAAGAAACAGTTTTGTTTGTTTTGGAATTTCGCACAAAGCTACTCGAGGGCTATCTATGATAGCCGCCCCTAATTTACCAGTGTAAGACTAGACAGAAGGCAGCTAGTCATCACCACCCACCGCCAACTCTTGGGCTACTCTTTTACCAACGAATATTGAGATTGACCGTCACATAATACGCCTCCACGGCTGAAACGGTGAGCATATTTGGTGCGAGCGGGATGCGAACCCTCGACCCTCGGAGTAGGAGTCGCACGCCTTAACGCGCTTGGCCATGCCGGGGCAGATAAGAAACTACTTAGTACAACACTAATAATGTTCCAGA
Source organism: Tachypleus tridentatus (assembly GCF_004210375.1). Classification (NCBI taxonomy): domain Eukaryota; kingdom Metazoa; phylum Arthropoda; class Merostomata; order Xiphosura; family Limulidae; genus Tachypleus; species Tachypleus tridentatus. The sequence continues at coordinate 20,063,805 of NC_134835.1, forward strand.
TTCAACTCCATACGAAAGTAACTAGTAATATACTATACTACACAATAAGAAACAATTGTTACCATACTAATGTAACTATTAATATACTATACTACACAATAAGAAACAATTGTTACCATACTAATGTAACTATTAATATACTATACTACACAATAAGAAACAATTGTTACCATACTAATGTAACTATTAATATACTATACTACACAATAAGAAACAATTGTTACCATACTAATGTAACTATTAATATACTATACTACACAATAAGAAACAATTGTTACCATACTAATGTAACTATTAATATACTATACTACACAATAAGAAACAATTGTTACCATACTAATGTAACTATTAATATACTATACTACACAATAAGAAACAATTGTTACCATACTAATGTAACTATTAATATACTATACTACACAATAAGAAACAATTGTTACCATACTAATGTAACTATTAATATACTATACTACACAATAAGAAACAATTGTTACTATACTAGTATAACCTTAAACACTACAGAATAATAAGTAACTGCTACTATACCAGTACAGCCTTAAACACTACAGAATAAAAAGTAATTGTTACTATACTAGTATAGCCTTAAACACTACAGAATAAAAAGTAATTGTTACTATACTAGTATAGCCTTAAACACTACAGAATAAAAAGAATTTGTTACTATACTAGTATAGCCTTAAACACTACAGAAAAAAACGAATTTGTTACTATACTTGTATAGCCTTAAACACTACAGAATAAAAAGTAATTGCTACTATACTAGTACAGCCTTAAACACTACAGAATAAAAAGAATTTGTTACTATACTAGTATAGCCTTAAACACTACAGAATAAAAAGTAATTGTTACTATACTAGTATAGCCTTAAACACTACAGAATAAAAAGTAATTGTTACTATACTAGTATAGCCTTAAACACTACAGAATTAAAAAAAATTTGTTACTATACTAGTATAGCCATAAACACTACAGAATAAAACGTAATTTTTACTATACTAGTACAGCCTTAGACACTACAGAATAAAAGGTAATTGCTACTATACTAGTATAGCCTTAAACACTACAGAATAAAAAGTAATTGTTGCTATACTAGTACAGCCTTAGACACTACAGAATAAAAAGTAATTGCTACTATACTAGTATAGCCTTAAACACTACAGAATAAAAAGTAATTGCTACTATAATAGTATAGCCTTAAACACTACAGAATAAAAAGTAATTGTTACTATACTAGTATAGCCTTAAACACAACAGAATAAAAAGTAATTGTTACTATACTAGTATAGCCTTAAACACTACAGAATAAAAAGAATTTGTTACTATACTAGTATAGCCTTAAACACTACAGAATAAAAAGTAATTGTTACTATACCAGAACAGCCTTAGACACAACAGAATAAAAAGTAATTGTTACTATACTAGTACAGCCTTAGACACTACAGAATAAAAAGTAATTGCTACTATACTAGTACAGCCTTAAACACTACAGAATAAAAAAAAAATTTGTTACTATACTAGTATAGCCATAAACACTACAGAATAAAACGTAATTTTTACTATACTAGTACAGCCTTAGACACTACAGAATAAAAAGTAATTGCTACTATACTAGTATAGCCATAAACACTACAGAATAAAACGTAATTTTTACTATACTAGTACAGCCTTAGACACTACAGAAAAAAAGGTAATTGCTACTATACTAGTATAGCCTTAGACACTACAGAATAAAAAGGTAATTGCTACTATACTAGTATAGCCTTAAACACTACAGAATAAAAAGAATTTGTTACTATACTAGTGTAGCCTTAAACACTACAGAATAAAAAGTAATTGTTACTATACTAGTATAGCCTTAGACACTACAGAATAAAAAGTAATTGCTACTATAATAGTATAGCCTTAAACACTACAGAATAAAAATTAATTGCTACTATACTAGTGTAGCCTTAAACACTACAGAATAAAAAGTAATTGTTACTATACTAGTACAGCCTTAAACACTACAGAATAAAAAGAATTGTTACTATACTAGTATAGCCTTAAACACTACAGAATAAAAAGTAATTGCTACTATACCAGAACAGCCTTAGACACAACAGAATAAAAAGTAATTGCTACTATACTAGTATAGACTTAGACACTACAGAATAAAAAGTAATTGCTACTATACTAGTACAGCCTTAAACACTACAGAATAAAAAGTAATTGCTACTATACTAGTATAGCCTTAAACACTACAGAATAAAAAGTAATTGCTACTATACTAGTATAGCCTTAAACACTACAGAATAAAAAGTAATTGTTACTATACTAGTATAGCCTTAAACACTACAGAATAAAAATTAATTGCTACTATACTAGTGTAGCCTTAAACACTACAGAATAAAACGTAATTGTTACTATACTAGTACAGCCTTAAACACTACAGAATAAAAAGTAATTGTTACTATACTAGTATAGCCTTAAACACTACAGAATAAAAAGTAATTGTTACTATACTAGTACAGCCTTAAACACTACAGAATAAAAAGTAATTGTTACTATACTAGTATAGCCTTAAACACTACAGAATAAAAAGAATTTGTTACTATACTAGTATAGCCTTAAACACTACAGAAAAAAAAGAATTTGTTACTATACTTGTATAGCCTTAAACACTACAGAATAAAAAGTAATTGCTACTATACTAGTACAGCCTTAAACACTACAGAATAAAAAGAATTTTTTACTATACTAGTACAGCCTTAAACACTACAGAATAAAAAGTAATTGTTACTATACTAGTATAGCCTTAAACACTACAGAATAAAAAGTAATTGTTACTATACTAGTATAGCCTTAAACACTACAGAATTAAAAAAAATTTGTTACTATACTAGTATAGCCATAAACACTACAGAATAAAACGTAATTTTTACTATACTAGTACAGCCTTAGACACTACAGAATAAAAGGTAATTGCTACTATACTAGTATAGCCTTAAACACTACAGAATAAAAAGTAATTGTTGCTATACTAGTACAGCCTTAGACACTACAGAATAAAAAGTAATTGCTACTATACTAGTATAGCCTTAAACACTACAGAATAAAAAGTAATTGCTACTATACTAGTATAGCCTTAAACACTACAGAATAAAAAGTAATTGTTACTATACTAGTATAGCCTTAAACACAACAGAATAAAAAGTAATTGTTACTATACTAGTATAGCCTTAAACACTACAGAATAAAAAGAATTTGTTACTATACTAGTATAGCCTTAAACACTACAGAATAAAAGTAATTGTTACTATACCAGAACAGCCTTAGACACAACAGAATAAAAAGTAATTGTTACTATACTAGTATAGCCTTAGACACTACAGAATAAAAAGTAATTGCTACTATACTAGTATAGCCTTAAACACTACAGAATAAAAAAAAAATTGTTACTATACTAGTATAGCCTTAAACACTACAGAATAAAAAGTAATTTTTTACTATACTAGTACAGCCTTAGACACTACAGAATAAAAAGTAATTGCTACTATACTAGTATAGCCTTAAACACTACAGAATAAAAAGTAATTGTTACTATACTAGTACAGCCTTAAACACTACAGAATAAAAAGTAATTGCTACTATACTAGTATAGCCTTAAACACTACAGAATAAAAAGGTAATTGCTACTATACTAGTATAGCCTTAAACACTACAGAATAAAAAAGTAATTGTTACTATACTAGTATAGCCTTAAACACTACAGAATAAAAAGTAATTGTTACTATACTAGTATAGCCTTAAACACTACAGAATAAAAAGTAATTGCTACTATACTAGTATAGCCTTAAACACTACAGAATAAAAATTAATTGCTACTATACTAGTGTAGCCTTAAACACTACAGAATAAAACGTAATTGTTACTATACTAGTACAGCCTTAAACACTACAGAATAAAAAGTAATATCTACTATACTAGTATAGCCTTAAACACTACAGAATAAAAAGTAATTGCTACTATACTAGTATAGCCTTAAACACTACAGAATAAAAAGTAATTGCTACTATACTAGTATAGCCTTAAACACTACAGAATAAAAAGTAATTGTTACTATACTAGTATAGCCTTAAACACTACAGAATAAAAAGTAATTGTTACTATACTAGTATAGCCTTAAACACTACAGAATAAAAAGGAATTTGTTACTATACTAGTACAGCCTTAAACACTACAGAATAAAAGTAATTGCTACTATACTAGTATAGCCTTAAACACTACAGAATAAAAAGTAATTGTTGCTATACTAGTACAGCCTTAGACACTACAGAATAAAAGGTAATTGCTACTATACTAGTATAGCCTTAAACACTACAGAATAAAAAGTAATTGCTACTATACTAGTATAGCCTTAAACACTACAGAATAAAAAGTAATTGTTACTATACTAGTATAGCCTTAAACACTACAGAATAAAAAAAGTAATTGTTACTATACTAGTATAGCCTTAAACACTACAGAATAAAAGTAATTGTTACTATACTAGTATAGCCTTAAACACTACAGAATAAAAAAGTAATTGTTACTATACTAGTATAGCCTTAAACACTACAGAATAAAAAAGTAATTGTTACTATACTAGTATAGCCTTAAACACTACAGAATAAAAGTAATTGTTACTATACTAGTATAGCCTTAAACACTACAGAATAAAAAAGTAATTGCTACTATACTAGTACAGCCTTAAACACACAGAATAAAAAAGTAATTGCTACTATACTAGTATAGCCTTAAACACTACAGAATAAAAAAGTAATTGCTACTATACTAGTATAGCCTTAAACACTACAGAATAAAAGTAATTGCTACTATACTAGTATAGCCTTAAACACTACAGAATAAAAAAGTAATTGTTACTATACTAGTATAGCCTTAAACACTACAGAATAAAACGTAATTGTTACTATACTAGTATAGCCTTAAACACTACAGAATAAAAAGTAATTGCTACTATACTAGTATAGCCTTAAACACTACAGAATAAAAAGTAATTGTTACTATACTAGTATAGCCTTAAACACTACAGAATAAAAAAGTAATTGTTACTATACTAGTATAGCCTTAAACACTACAGAATAAAAGTAATTGTTACTATACTTAGTATAGCCTTAAACACTACAGAATAAAAAGTAATTGCTTACTATACTAGTATAGCCTTAAACACTACAGAATAAAAAAGTAATTGTTACTATACTAGTATAGCCTTAGACACTACAGAATAAAAAAGTAATTGCTACTATACTAGTATAGCCTTAAACACTACAGAATAAAAGTAATTGCTACTATACTAGTATAGCCTTAAACACTACAGAATAAAAAGTAATTGTTACTATACTAGTATAGCCTTAAACACTACAGAATAAAAAAGTAATTGTTACTATACTAGTATAGCCTTAAACACTACAGAATAAAAAAGTAATTGTTACTATACTAGTATAGCCTTAAACACTACAGAATAAAAAGTAATTGTTACTATACTAGTATAGCCTTAAACACTACAGAATAAAAAAGTATTTGTTACTATACTAGTATAGCCTTAAACACTACAGAAAAAAAAGTAATTGCTACTATACTAGTATAGCCTTAAACACTACAGAATAAAAAGTAATTGTTACTATACTAGTATAGCCTTAAACACTACAGAATAAAAGTAATTGTTACTATACTAGTATAGCCTTAAACACTACAGAATAAAAAAGTAATTGTTACTATACTAGTATAGCCTTAAACACACACAGAATAAAAAGTAATTGTTACTATACTAGTACAGCCTTAGACACTACAGAATAAAAAGTAATTGCTACTATACTAGTATAGCCTTAAACACTACAGAATAAAAAGTAATTGCTACTATACTAGTATAGCCTTAAACACTACAGAATAAAAGTAATTGTTACTATAATTAGTATAGCCTTAAACACTACAGAATAAAAAAAGTAATTGTTACTATACTAGTATAGCCTTAAACACTACAGAATAAAACGTAATTGTTACTATACTAGTACAGCCTTAAACACTACAGAATAAAAAAGTAATTGCTACTATACTAGTATAGCCTTAAACACTACAGAATAAAAAGTAATTGTTACTATACTAGTATAGCCTTAAACACTACAGAATAAAAAATAATTGTTACTATATAATTAGTATAGCCTTAAACACTACAGAATAAAAAAAGTAATTGTTACTATACTAGTACAGCCTTAAACACTACAGAATAAAAAAGTAATTGCTACTATACTAGTATAGCCTTAAACACCACAGAATAAAAAGTAATTGCTACTATACTAGTATAGCCTTAAACACTACAGAATAAAAAGTAATTGTTACTATACTAGTATAGCCTTAAACACTACAGAATAAAAAGTAATTGTTACTATACTAGTATAGCCTTAAACACTACAGAATAAAAAGTAATTGTTACTATACTAGTACCAGCCTTAAACACTACAGAATAAAAGTAATTGCTACTATACTAGTATAGCCTTAAACACTACAGAATAAAAGTAATTGTTACTATACTAGTACAGCCTTAAACACTACAGAATAAAAAAGTAATTGCTACTATACTAGTATAGCCTTAAACACTACAGAATAAAAAAGTAATTGCTACCATACTAGTATAGCCTTAAACACTACAGAATAAAAAAGTAATTGTTACTATACTAGTATAGCCTTAAACACTACAGAATAAAAAAGTAATTGTTACTATACTAGTATAGCCTTAAACACTACAGAATAAAAAGTAATTGTTACTATACTAGTATAGCCTTAAACACTACAGAATAAAAAGTAATTGTTACTATACTAGTATAGCCTTAAACACTACAGAATAAAAGTAATTGTTACTATACTAGTATAGCCTTAAACACTACAGAATAAAATAAAAGTAATTGTTACTATACTAGTATAGCCTTAAACACTACAGAATAAAAAAAGTAATTGTTACTATACTATACAGCCTTAAACACTACAGTAATAAAAGTAATTGCCTATAAGTATAGCCTTAAACACTACAGAATAAAAAAGTAATTGCTACTATACTAGTATAGCCTTAAACACTACAGAATAAAAAAGTAATTGCTACTATACTAGTATAGCCTTAAACACTACAGAATAAAAAAGTAATTGTTACTATACTAGTATAGCCTTAAACACTACAGAATAAAAAGTAATTGTTACTATACTAGTATAGCCTTAAACACTACAGAATAAAAGTAATTGCTACTATACTAGTATAGCCTTAAACACTACAGAATAAAAAAGTAATTGTTACTATACTAGTATAGCCTTAAACACTACAGAATAAAAAGTAATTGTTACTATACTAGTATAGCCTTAAACACTACAGAATAAAAGTAATTGTTACTATACTAGTATAGCCTTAAACACTACAGAATAAAAAAGTAATTGTTACTATACTAGTATAGCCTTAAACACTACAGAATAAAAAGTAATTGTTACTATACTAGTATAGCCTTAAACACTACAGAATAAAAAAGTAATTGTTACTATACTAGTATAGCCTTAAACACTACAGAATAAAAAAGTAATTGTTACTATACTAGTATAGCCTTAAACACTACAGAATAAAAAGTAATTGTTACTATACTAGTATAGCCTTAAACACTACAGAATAAAAAAGTAATTGTTACTATACTAGTATAGCCTTAAACACTACAGAATAAAAAAGTAATTGTTACTATACTAGTATAGCCTTAAACACCACAGAATAAAAAGTAATTGTTACTATGTATAGCCTTACACTACAGAATAAAAGTAATTGTTACTATACTAGTATAGCCTTAAACACTACAGAATAAAAAAGTAATTGCTTACTATACTAGTATAGCCTTAAACACTACAGAATAAAAGTAATTGTTACTATACTAGTATAGCCTTAAACACTACAGAATAAAAAAAAATAATTGTTACTATACTAGTATAGCCTTAAACACTACAGAATAAAAAAGTAATTGCTACTATACTAGTATAGCCTTAAACACTACAGAATAAAAAAAGTAATTGTTACTATACTAGTATAGCCTTAAACACTACAGAATAAAAAGTAATTGTTACTATACTAGTATAGCCTTAAACACTACAGAATAAAAGTAATTGTTACTATACTAGTATAGCCTTAAACACTACAGAATAAAAAAGTAATTGTTACTATACTAGTACAGCCTTAAACACTACAGAATAAAAAAGTAATTGTTACTATACTAGTATAGCCTTAAACACTACAGAATAAAAGTAATTGTTACTATACTAGTATAGCCTTAAACACTACAGAATAAAAGTAATTGTTACTATACTAGTATAGCCTTAAACACTACAGAATAAAAAGTAATTGTTACTATACTAGTATAGCCTTAAACACTACAGAATAAAAGTAATTGTTACTATACTAGTATAGCCTTAAACACTACAGAATAAAAAAGTAATTGTTACTATACTAGTATAGCCTTAAACACCACAGAATAAAAAGTAATTGTTACTATACCAGTACAGCCTTAAACACTACAGAATAAAAAGTAATTGTTACTATACTAGTATAGCCTTAAACACTACAGAATAAAAAGTAATTGTTACTATACTAGTACAGCCTTAAACACTACAGAATAAAAAGTAATTGTTACTATACTAGTATAGCCTTAAACACTACAGAATAAAAAAGTAATTGTTACTATACTAGTATAGCCTTAAACACTACAGAATAAAAAGTGTAATTGCTACTATACTAGTATAGCCTTAAACACCACAGAATAAAAGTAATTGTTACTATACTAGTATAGCCTTAAACACTACAGAATAAAAAAGTAATTGTTACTATACTAGTATAGCCTTAAACACTACAGAATAAAAAAGTAATTGTTACTATACTAGTATAGCCTTAAACACTACAGAATAAAAAGTAATTGTTACTATACTAGTATAGCCTTAAACACCACAGAATAAAAAAGTAATTGTTACTATACCTAGTATAGCCTTAAACACTGTTACATATATAAAAATGTAATTGCTACTATACCAGTATAGCCTTAAACACTACAGAATAAAAAAGTAATTGTTACCATACTAGTACAGCCTTAAACACTACAGAATAAAAAGTAATTGCTACTATACTAGTATAGCCTTAAACACTACAGAATAAAAAGTAATTGTTACTATACTAGTACAGCCTTAGACACTACAGAATAAAAAGTAATTGTTACTATACTAGTATAGCCTTAAACACTACAGAATAAAAGTAATTGCTACTATACTAGTATAGCCTTAAACACCACAGAATAAAAAAGTAATTATTACCTAGTAAACACTACAGAATAAAAAAAGTAATTGTTACTATACTAGTATAGCCTTAAACACTACAGAATAAAAAGTAATTGTTACTATACCTAGTATAGCCTTAAACACTACAGAATAAAAAAGTAATTGTTACCATATACCTATACAGCCTATACACTACAGAATAAAAAGTAATTGCTACTATACTAGTATAGCCCAAAACACTACAGAATAAAAGTAATTGTTACTATACTAGTATAGCCTTAAACACCACAGAATAAAAAGTAATTGCTACTATACTAGTATAGCCTTAAACACTACAGAATAAAAGTAATTGTTACTATACTAGTACAGCTTTAAACACTACAGAATAAAACACAGTAATTGTTACTATACTAATTAGTATAGCCTTAAACACTACAGAATAAAAAAGTAATTGTTACTATACCTAGTATAGCCTTAAACACTACAGAATAAAAAGTAATTGTTACTATACTAGTATAGCCTTAAACACTACAGAATAAAAAAATTGTTACTATACTAGTACAGCCCAAAACACACAGAATAAAAAAAGTAAATTGTTACTTATAATTAGTATAGCCAAAAAACACCACAGAATAAAAGTAATTGTTACCATACTAGTATAGCCTTAAACACTACAGAATAAAAAAAAAGAATTGTTACTATACTAGTATAGCCTTAAACACTACAGAATAAAAAGTAATTGCTACCATAATTAGTATAGCCTTAAACACTACAGAATAAAAAGTAATTGTTACCATACTAGTATAGCCTTAAACACTACAGAATAAAAGTAATTGCTACTATACCTAGTATAGCCTTAAACACTACAGAATAAAAAGTAATTGTTACTATACTAGTATAGCCTTAAACACCACAGAATAAAAAAGTAATTGTTACTATACTAGTATAGCCTTAAACACTACAGAATAAAAGTAATTGTTACTATACTAGTATAGCCTTAAACACCACAGAATAAAAAAGTAATTGTTACTATACTAGTATAGCCTTAAACACTACAGAATAAAAGTAATTGTTACTATACTAGTATAGCCTTAAACACTACAGCTGTTGAATAAAAAAAATTGTTACTATACTAGTACAGCCTTAAACACTACAGAATAAAAAGTAATTGTTACTATACTAGTATAGCCTTAAACACTACAGAATAAAAAGTAATTGCTACTATACTAGTATAGCCTTAAACACTACAGAATAAAAAGTAATTGTTACTATACTAGTATAGCCTTAAACACTACAGAATAAAAAAGTAATTGCTACTATACTTAGTATAGCCTTAAACACTACAGAATAAAAGTAATTGTTACTATACTAGTATAGCCTTAAACACCACAGAATAAAAAAGTAATTGCTACTATACTAGTATAGCCTTAAACACTACAGAATAAAAGTAATTGCTACCATACTAGTATAGCCTTAAACACCACAGAATAAAAAAGTAATTGTTACTATACTAGTATAGCCTTAAACACACTACAGAATAAAAAAGTAATTGTTACTATACTAGTATAGCCTTAAACACCACAGAATAAAAAAAAAGTAATTGTTACCATACTAGTATAGCCTTAAACACCACAGAATAAAAAAGTAATTGTTACTATACTAGTATAGCCTTAAACACTACAGAATAAAAAGTAATTGCTACTATACTAGTATAGCCTTAAACACTACAGAATAAAAAGTAATTGTTACTATACTAGTACAGCCTTAAACACTACAGAATAAAAAGTAATTGTTACTATACTAGTACAGCCTTAAACACTACAGAATAAAAAGTAATTGTTACTATACTAGTATAGCCTTAAACACTACAGAATAAAAAAGTAATTGTTACTATAACTAGTATAGCCTTAAACACTACAGAATAAAAGTAATTGTTACTATATACTAGTACAGCCTTAAACACTACAGAATAAAAAAGTAATTGCTACTATACTAGTATAGCCTTAAACACCTACAGAATAAAAAGTAATTGTTACTATACTAGTATAGCCTTAAACACTACAGAATAAAAAGTAATTGTTACTATACTAGTATAGCCTTAAACACACAGAATAAAAGTAATTGTTACTATACTAGTATAGCCTTAAACACTACAGAATAAAAGTAATTGCTACTATACTAGTATAGCCTTAAACACTACAGAATAAAAAAGTAATTGTTACTATACCTAGTATAGCCTTAAACACTACAGAATAAAAGTAATTGTTACTATACTAGTATAGCCTTAAACACTACAGAATAAAAGTAATTGTTACTATACTAGTATAGCCTTAAACACTACAGAATAAAAAAGTAATTGTTACATACTAGTATAGCCCTTAAACACTACAGAATAAAAAGTAATTGCTACTACTATAATTAGTATAGCCTTAAACACTACAGAATAAAAAGTAATTGTTACTATAACTAGTATAGCCTTAAACACTACAGAATAAAAGTAATTGCTACCATACTAGTATAGCCTTAAACACTACAGAATAAAAAAGTAATTGTTACCATACTAGTATAGCCTTAAACACCACAGAATAAAAAAGTAATTGTTACTATAACTAGTATAGCCTTAAACACTACAGAATAAAAAGTAATTGTTACTATACTAGTATAGCCTTAAACACTACAGAATAAAAGTAATTGTTACTATACTAGTATAGCCTTAAACACTACAGAATAAAAATGTAATTGTTACTATACTAGTATAGCCTTAAACACCACAGAATAAAAGTAATTGTTACTATACTAGTATAGCCTTAAACACTACACAGAATAAAAAAGTAATTGTTACCTATACTAGTATAGCCTTAAACACTACAGAAAGAAAAAAGTAATTGTTACTATACCAGTATAGCCTTAAACACCCTACAGAATAAAAGTAATTGCTACTATACTAGTATAGCCTTAAACACTACAGAATAAAAAAAAAGTAATTGTTACTATACTAGTATAGCCTTAAACACTACAGAATAAAAAAGTAATTGCACTACTATACTAGTATAGCCTTAAACACCACAGAATAAAAGTAATTGTTACTATACTAGTATAGCCTTAAACACTACAGAATAAAAAAGTAATTGTGCTACTATACTAGTATAGCCTTAAACACTACAGAATAAAAAGTAATTGCTACTATACTAGTATAGCCTTAAACACTACAGAATAAAAAAGTAATTGTTACTATACTAGTATAGCCTTAAACACTCACAGAATAAAAAAGTAATTGCTACTATACTAGTACAGCCTTAAACACTACAGAATAAAAGTAATTGTTACTATACTAGTATAGCCTTAAACACTACAGAATAAAAAAGTAATTGTTACTATACTAGTATAGCCTTAAACACTACAGAATAAAAAAGTAATTGTTACTATAACTAGTATAGCCTTAAACACCACAGAATAAAAAAGTAATTGTTACCATACTTAGTATAGCCTTAAAACACTACAGAATAAAAAGTAATTGTTACTATACCTAGTATAGCCTTAAACACTACAGAATAAAAAAGTAATTGTTACTATACTAGTATAGCCTTAAACACTACAGAATAAAAAAGTAATTGTTACTATACTAGTATAGCCTTAAACACTCACAGAATAAAAAAGTAATTGTTACTATACCTAGTATAGCCTTAAACACCTACAGAATAAAAAGTAATTGTTACTATACTAGTACAGCCTTTAAACACTACAGAATAAAAAGTAATTGTTACTATACTAGTACAGCCTTAAACACTACAGAATAAAAAGTAATTGTTACTATACTAGTATAGCCTTAAACACTACAGAATAAAAGTAATTGCTACCATATACTAGTATAGCCTTAAACACTACAGAATAAAAAAGTAATTGTTACTATACTAGTATAGCCTTAAACACTACAGAATAAAAGTAATTGTTACTATAATTAGTATAGCCCTTAAACACTACAGAATAAAAAAGTAATTGTTACTATACTAGTACAGCCTTAAACACTACAGAATAAAAAAAGTAATTGTTACTATACTAGTATAGCCTTAAACACACACAGAATAAAAAGTAATTGTTACTATAAGTAGTATAGCCTTAAACACCACAGAATAAAAAGTAATTGTTACTATACTAGTATAGCCTTAAACACCACAGAATAAAAAGTAATTGTTACTATACTAGTATAGCCTTAAACACTACAGAATAAAAGTAATTGTTACTATACTAGTATAGCCTTAAACACTACAGAATAAAAGTAATTGTTACATACTATACTAGTACAGCCTTAAACACTACAGAATAAAAAAAAGTAATTGCTACTATACTAGTATAGCCTTAAACACTACAGAATAAAAAAAATTGCTACTATACTAGTATAGCCTTAAACACTACAGAATAAAAAAGTAATTGTTACTATACTAGTATAGCCTTAAACACTACAGAATAAAAAGTAATTGTTACTATACTAGTATAGCCTTAAACACTACAGAATAAAAGTAATTGTTACTATACTAGTACAGCCTTAAACACCACAGAATAAAAGTAATTGCTACTATACTTAGTATAGCCTTAAACACCTACAGAATAAAAGTAATTGTTACTATACTAGTATAGCCTTAAACACTACAGAATAAAAAAGTAATTGTTACTATACTAGTATAGCCTTAAACACTACAGAATAAAAAAGTAATTGTTACTATACTAGTATAGCCTTAAACACTAGAATAAAAAAGTAATTGTTACTATACTAGTAGCCTTAAACACTACAGAATAAAAAAGTAATTGTTACTATACTAGTATAGCCTTAAACACTACAGAATAAAAAAGTAATTGCTACTATACTAGTATAGCCTTAAACACTACAGAATAAAAGTAATTGTTACTATACTAGTATAGCCTTAAACACCACAGAATAAAAGTAATTGTTACTATACTAGTATAGCCTTAAACACTACAGAATAAAAAGTAATTGTTACTATACTAGTATAGCCTTAAACACTACAGAATAAAAAAGTAATTGTTACCATACTAGTATAGCCTTAAACACTACAGAATAAAAAAAGTAATTGTTACTATACTAGTAGTATAGCCTTAAACACTACAGAATAAAAAGTAATTGTTACTATACTAGTATAGCCTTAAACACTACAGAATAAAAAGTAATTGTTACTATACTAGTATAGCCTTAAACACTACAGAATAAAAATTGCTACTATAACTAGTAGTATAGCCTTAAACACTACAGAATAAAAAAAGTAATTGTTACTATACTCAGTATAGCCTTAAACACTACAGAATAAAAAAGTAATTGTTACCATACTAGTATAGCCTTAAACACTACAGAATAAAAAAGTAATTGTTACTATAATTAGTACATAGCCTTAAACACTCACAGAATAAAAAAAGTAATTGTTACCTATACCTAGTATAGCCCTTAAACACCACAGAATAAAAAAGTAATTGTTACTATACTAGTACAGCCACAAACACCACAGAATAAAAAGTAATTGTTACTATACTAGTATAGCTCTTAAACACTACAGAATAAAAAGTAATTGTTACTATACTAGTATAGCCTTAAACACTACAGAATAAAAAAGTAATTGTTACTATACTAGTATAGCCTTAAACACTACAGAATAAAAGTAATTGCTACTATACTAGTATAGCCTTAAACACCTACAGAATAAAAGTAATTGTTACTATACTAGTATAGCCTTAAACACTACAGAATAAAAAAGTAATTGTTACACATACTAGTACAGCCTTAAACACTACAGAATAAAAAAGTAATTGTTACTATACTTAGTATAGCCTTAAACACTACAGAATAAAAAGTAATTGTTACTATACTAGTATAGCCTTAAACACCACAGAATAAAAGTAATTGTTACTATACTAGTATAGCCTTACACACTACAGAATAAAAAGTAATTGTTACTATACTAGTATAGCCTTAAACACCACAGAATAAAAAGTAATTGTTACTATACTAGTATAGCCTTAAACACACACAGAATAAAAAGTAAATGTTTACTATACTAGTATAGCCTTAACACACTACAGAATAAAAAAGTAATTGTTACTATACTAGTATAGCCTTAAAACACCACAGAATAAAAATTTGTTACTATACTAGTATAGCCTTAAACACTACAGAATAAAAAAGTAATTGTTACTATACTAGTATAGCCTTAAAACACTACAAAAGAATTGTTACATACTAGTATAGCCTTAAACAGAATAAAAAGCAATTGCTACTATACTAGTATAGTCTTAAACACCACAGAATAAAAAAGTAATTGTTACAATACAGTACAGCCTACAGCCTGACAGAATAAAAAGTAATTGCTACTATACTAGTATAGCCTTAAACACCTACAGAATAAAAAGTAATTGTTACTATACTAGTATGTATAGCCTTAAACACTACAGAATGAATAAAAGTAATTGTTTACTATACTAGTAATTGTTACTATACTAGTATAGCTTAAACACTACAGAATAAAAAGTAATTGTTACTATACTAGTGTAGCCTTAAACACTACAGAATAAAAAGTAATTGTTACTATACTAGTATAGCCTTAAACACTACAGAATAAAAAAGTAATTGTTACTATACTAGTATAGCCTTAAACACTACAGAATAAAAAAAGTAATTGCTACTATACTAGTGTAGCCTTAAACACTACAGAATAAAAAGTAATTGTTACTCATATTACTAGTACACACTACAGAATAGAAAGTAATTGTTACCATAACTAGTTAGCCTTAAACACTACAGAATAAAAGTAATTGCTACCATACCTTAGTATAGCCTTAAACACTACAGAATAAAAAGTAATTGTTACCATACTAGTACAGCCTTAAACACCACAGAATAAAAGTAATTGTTACTATACTAGTATAGCCTTAAACACTACAGAATAAAAAAGTAATTGTTAGCACATACTAGTGTAGCCTTAAACACTACAGAATAAAAGAATTGTTACTATACTAGTATAAGCTTTTAACACTACAGAATAAAAGTAATTGTTACTATAAACTAGTATAGCCTTAAACACTACAGAATAAAAAAGTAATTCTGTTACTCTTCATAGTAAGCGCCAGTCTTAAACACTACAGAATAAAAAAAATTTGTTACAAACCAGCACAGCCTTAAAACCACAGAATAAAAAAAAGTACTTGCTACCATACTAGTACATTCCTAAACACTACAGAATAAAAGTAATTGTTGTACTATACTAGTACAGCCTTAGACACTACAGAATAAAA
>NC_134835.1:20080942-20162490 GCF_004210375.1 Tachypleus tridentatus
AAAAGTGGCTACTATGCTATTAACCCGGCTGAGAGAGAGTTTCTGTTTAACAAGTAAAAGTGGCTACTATGCTATTAACCTGGGCTGAGAGAGCTTGTTTTAACAAGTAAAAGTGGCTACTATGCTATTAACCTGGCTGAGAGAGAGTTTCTGTTTTAACAAGTAAAAGTGGCTACTATGCTATTAACCTGGGCTGAGAGAGAGTTTCTGTTTAACAAGTAAAAGTGGCTACTATGTTAACCTGGCTGAGAGAGAGTTTCTGTTTTAACAAGTAAAAGTGGCTACTATGCTATTAACCTGGGCTGAGAGAGAGTTTCTGTTTTAACAAGTAAAAGTGGCTACTATGCTATTAACCTGGGCTGAGAGAGAGTTTCTGTTTTAACAAGTAAAAGTGGCTACTATGCTATTAACCTGGGCTGAGAGAGAGTTTCTGTTTAACAAGTAAAAGTGGCTACTATGCTATTAACCTGGGCTGAGAGAGAGTTTCTGTTTTAACAAGTAAAAGTGGCTACTATGCTATTAACCTGGAGAGAGAGAGTTTCTGTTTTAACAAAGTGGCTACTATGCTATTAACCGGCTGAGAGAGTTTCTGTTTTAACAAGTAAAAGTGGCTACTATGCTATTAACCTGGGCTGAGAGAGAGTTTCTGTTTTAACAAGTAAAAGTGGCTACTATGCTATTAACCTGCTGAGAGAGAGTTTCTGTTTTAACAAGTAAAAGTGGCTACTATGCTATTAACCTGGGCTGAGAGAGAGTTTCTGTTTTAACAAGTAAAAGTGGCTACTATGCTATTAACATGGGCTGAGAGAGAGTTCTGTTTTAACAAGTAAAAGTGGCTACTATGCTATTAACCTGGACTGAGAGAGAGTTTTTTTGTAACAAGTAAAAGTGGCTACTATGCCATTAACCTGGACTCAGAGAGAGTTTCTGTTTTAACAAGTAAAAGTGGCTACTATGCTATTAATCTGGGCTGAGAGAGAGTTTTGTTTTAACAAGTAAAAGTGGCTACTATGCTATTAACCTGGGCTGAGAGAGAGTTTCTGTTTTAACAAGTAAAAGTGGCTACTATGCTATTAACCTGGGCTGAGAGAGAGTTTCTGTTAACAAGTAAAAGTGGCTACTATGCTATTAACTGGGCTGAGAGAGAGTTCTGTTTTAACAAGTAAAAGTGGCTACTATGCTATTAACCTGGGCTGAGAGAGAGTTTCTGTTTTAACAAGTAAAAGTGGCTACTATGTTAACCTGGCTGAGAGAGTTTCTGTTTTAACAAGTAAAAGTGGCTACTATGCTATTAACCTGGGCTGAGAGAGAGTTCTGTTTTAAAAGGAAAAGTGGCTACCTATAATATATTAACCTGGGCTGAGAGTTTCTGTTTAACAAGTAAAAGTGGCTACTATGCTATTAACCTGGGCTGAGAGAGAGTTTCTGTTTTAACAAGTAAAAGTGGCTACTATGCTATTAACCTGGGCTGAGAGAGAATTTCTGTTAACAAGTAAAGTGGCTACTATGCTATTAACCTTGGGCTGAGAGAGAGTTTCTGTTTAACAAGTAGTGGCTACTATGCTATTTACATGGGCTGAGAGAGAGTTTCTGTTTTTAACAAATAAAAGTAGCTACTGTGCCTTCAGTAACCTGGGCTGAGAGAGGAGTTTCTGTTTAAACAAGTAAAAGTGGCTACTATGCTAGTAACCTGGGCTGAGAGAGAGTTTCTGTTTTAACAAGTAAGTGTTGCTACTAATACTATTAACCTGGGCTGAGAGAGGAGTTCCTGTTTCAACAGAGTAAAAGTGGCTACTATGCCATTAACCTGGGCTGAGAGAGAGAGTTTCTGTTTTAACAAAGTAAATGTGGCTACTATCTATTAACATGGGCTGAGAGAGTTTCTGTTTCAACAAGTAAAAGTGGCTACTATGCTATTAACCTGGACTCAGAGAGAGTTTCTGTTTTAACAGGTAAAAGTGGTTCTACTATACTATTAACCTGGGCTGAGAGAGGGTTCCTGTTTTAACAGAGTAAAAGTGGCTACTATGCTATTAACCTGGGCTGAGAGAGGTTTTTCCTGATGTTAATTGTAATTAACCTGGGCTGAGGAGAGGTTCTGTTTTAGAGTAGAAGTGGCTACTATCTTTATAACTCGGCTGGGGGAGTATTCTGTTTTAACAAGTAAAAGTGGCTACTATGCTATTAACCTGGGCTGGGAGAGAGTTTCTGTTTTAACAAGTAAAAGTTACTACTATGCTATTAACCTGGGCTGAGAGAGAGTTTCTGTTTTAACAAGTAAAAGTGGCTACTATGCTATAAACCTGGCTGAGAGAGAGTTTCTGTTTTACTAAGTAAAAGTGGCTACTATGCTATTAACCTGGTACTGAGAGAGAGTTTCTGTTTTAACAGAGTAAAAGTGGCTACTATGCTATTTACAGTAAAAGGGAGTTGAACAGGAGAGGGGTTTAACAAACAGAGTAAAAGTGGCTACTATTATATTAACCTGGACTGAGAGAGAGTTTCTGTTTTAACAAGTAAAGTGGCTACTATGCTATTAACCTGGGCTGAGAGAGAGTTTCTGTTTTAACAAGTAAAAGTGG
Source organism: Tachypleus tridentatus (assembly GCF_004210375.1). Lineage (NCBI taxonomy): Eukaryota > Metazoa > Arthropoda > Merostomata > Xiphosura > Limulidae > Tachypleus > Tachypleus tridentatus. Next base: position 20,083,525 of record NC_134835.1, read on the forward strand.
TGGCTACTATGCTATTAACCTGGGACTCAGAGAGTTTCTGTTTTAACAAGTAAAGTGGCTGCTATGCTATTAACCTGGGCTGAGAGAGAGTTCCTGTTTTAACAAGTAAAAAGGTGGCTACTATGCTATTAACCTGGGCTGAGAGAGAGTTTCTGTTTAACAAGTAAAAGTGGCTACTATGCTATTAACCTGGGCTGAGAGAGAGGTTTCTGTTTTAACAAGTAAAAGTGGCTACTATGCTATAATTGGGCTGAGAGAGTTTTGTTTTAACAAGTAAAAGTGGTTACTATGCTATTAACCTGGGCTGAGAGAGAGTTTCTGTTTAACAAGTAAAAGTGGCTACTATGCTATTAACCTGGGCTGAGAGAGTTTCTGTTTAACAAGTAAAAGTGGCTACTATTATTAACCTGGACTCAGAGAGAGTTTCTGTTTTAACAAGTAAAAGTGGCTACTATGCTATTAACCTGGGCTGAGAGAGAGTTCTGTTTTAACAAGTAAAAGTGGCTACTACTATTATGGACTGAGAGAGAGTTTCTGTTTCAACAAGTGAAAGTGGCTACTATGCCATTAACCTGGGCTGAGAGAGAGTTTCTGTTTGAACAAGTAAAAGTGGCTACTATACTATTAACCTGGGCTGAGAGAGGTTTCTGTTTAACAAGTAAAAGTGGCTACTATGCTATTAACCTGGGCTGAGAGAGAGTTTCTGTTTTAACAAGTAAAAGTGGCTACTATGCTATTAACCTGCTGAGAGAGAGTTTCTGTTTTAACAAGTAAAAGTGGCTACTATGCTATTAACCTGGGCTGAGAGAGAGTTTCTGTTTTAACAAGTAAAGTGGCTACTATGCTATTAACCTGGGCTGAGAGAGGTTCTGTTTTAACAAGTAAAAAAGTGGCTACTATGCTATTATGCTATAACAGGATTGTGAGAGAGAGGTTTCTGTTTTAACAAGTAAAAGTGGCTACTATGCTATTAACCTGGGCTGAGAGAGAGTTTCTGTTTTAACAAGTAAAAGATGGCTACTATGCTATTAACCTGGGCTGAGAGAGTTTCTGTTTTAACAAGTAAAAGTGGCTACTATGCTATTAACCTGGGCTGAGAGAGAGTTTCTGTTTTAACAAGTAAAAGTGGCTACTATGCTATTAACCTGGGCTGAGAGAGAGTTTCTGTTTTAACAAGTAAAAGTGGCTACTATGCTATTAACCTGGGCTGAGAGAGAGTTCTGTTTTAACAAGTAAAGAGTGGCTACTATGCTATTAACCTGGGCTGAGAGAGAGTTTCTGTTTAACAAGTAAAAGTGGCTACTATGCTATTAACCTGGACTGGAGAGAGGTTTCTGTTTTAACAAGTAAAAGTGGCTACTATGCTATTAACCTGGGCTGAGAGAGAGTTTTGTTTTAACAAGTAAAAGTGGCTACTATACTATAACATGGGCTGAGAGAGAGTTTCTGTTTTAACAAGTAAAAGTGGCTACTATGCTCATTAACCTGGGCTGAGAGAGAGTTTCTGTTTAAACAAGTAAAAGTGGCTACTATGCTATTAACCTGGGCTGAGAGAGAGGTTCTGTTTTAACAAGTAAAAGTGGCTACTATGCTATTAACCTGGGCTGAGAGAGAGTTTCTGTTTAACAAGTAAAAGTGGCTACTATGCTATTAACCTGGGCTGAGAGAGAGTTTCTGTTTTAACAAGTAAAGAGTGGCTACTATGCTATTAACCTGAGCTGAGAGAGTTTCTGTTTTAACAAGTAAAAGTGGCTACTATGCTATTAACCTGGACTGAGAGAGAGTTTCTGTTTTAACAAGTAAAAGTGGCTACTATATGCTATTAACCTGGGCTGAGAGAGAGTTTCTGTTTTAACAAGTAAAAGTGGCTACTATGCTATTAACCTGGGCTGAGAGAGAGTTTTGTTTTAACAAGTAAAAGTGGCTACTATGCTATTAACCTGGGCTGAGAGAGAGTTTCTGTTTAACAAGTAAATGTGGCTACTATGCTATTAACCTGGGCTGAGAGAGAGAGTTTCTGTTTTAACAAGTAAAAGTGGCTACTATGCTATTAACCTGGGCTGAGAGAGAGTTTCTGTTTTAACAAGTAAAAGTGGCTACTATACTATTAACCTGGGCTGAGAGAGGAGTTTCTGTTTTAACAAGTAAAAGTGGCTACTATACTATTAACCTGGGCTGAGAGAGGTTCTGTTTTAACAAGTAAAAATGGCTACTATGCTATTAACCTGGGCTGAGAGGAGTTTCTGTTTTAACAAGTAAAAGTGGCTACTATGCTATTAACCTGGGCTGAGAGAGAGTTTCTGTTTTAACAAGTAAAAGTGGCTACTATGCTATTAACCTGGGCTGAGAGAGAGTTTCTGTTTTAACAAGTAAAAGTGGCTACTATGCTATTAACCTGGGCTGAGAGAGAGTTTCTGTTTTAACAAGTAAAAGTGGCTACTATGCTATTAACCTGGGCTGAGAGAGGTTTCTGTTTTAACAAGTAAAAGTGGCTACTATGCTATTAACCTGGGCTGAGAGAGAGTTCTGTTTTAACAAGTAAAAGTGGCTACTATGCTATTAACCTGGGCTGAGAGAGAGTTTCTGTTTTAACAAGTAAAGTGGCTACTATACTATTAACCTGGGCTGAGAGAGGTTTCTGTTTAAACAAGTAAAAGTGGCTACTATGCTATTAACCTGGGCTGAGAGAGAGTTTCTGTTTTAACAAGTAAAAGTGGCTACTATGCTATTAACCTGGGCTGAGAGAGAGTTCTGTTTCAACAAGTAAAAGTGGCTACTATGCTATTAACCTGGGCTGAGAGAGGTTCTGTTTTAACAAGTAAAAGTGGCTACTATGCTATTAACCTGGGCTGAGAGAGGAGTTTCTGTTTTAACAAGTAAAAGTGGCTACTATGCTATTAACCTGGGACTGAGAGGTTTCTGTTTTAACAAGTAAAAGTGGCTACTATGCTATTAACCTGGGCTGAGAGAGAGTTTCTGTTTAAACAAGTAAAGAGTGGCTACTATGCTATTAACCTGGGACTGAGAGAGAGTTTCTGTTTAACAAGTAAAAGTGGCTACTATGCTATTAACCTGGGCTGAGAGAGGTTCTGTTTTAACAAGTAAAAGTGGCTACTATGCTATTAACCTGGGCTGAGAGAGAGTTTCTGTTTAACAAGTAAAGTGGCTACTATGCTATTAACCTGGGCTGAGAGAGTTTTGTTTTAACAAGTAAAAGTGGCTACTATGCTATTAACCTGGGCTGAGAGAGAGGTTTCTGTTTTAACAAGTAGAAAGGTGGCTACTGCTATTAACCTGGGCTGAGAGAGGTTTCTGTTTTAACAAGTAAAAGTGGCTATCACATTAACCTGGGCTGAGAGAGAGAGTTCTGTTTTAACAAGTAAAAGTGGCTACTATGCTATTAATTAATATGGGCTGAGAGAGGGTTTCTGTTTTAACAAGTAAAGTGGCTACTATGCTATTAACCTGGGCTGAGGAGAGTTTCTGTTTCAACAAGTAAAAGTGGCTACTATGCTATTAACCTAGGCTGAGAGAGTTTCTGTTTTAACAAGTAAAAGTGGCTACTATGCTATTAACCTGGGCTGAGAGAGAGTTTCTGTTTTAACAAGTAAAAGTGGCTACTATGCTATTAACCTGGGCTGAGAGAGAGTTTCTGTTTTAACAAGTAAAAGTGGCTACTATGCTATTAACCTGGGCTGAGAGAGGTTTCTGTTTTAACAAGTAAAAGTGGCTACTATGCTATTAACCTGGGCTGAGAGAGAGTTTCTGTTTTAACAAGTAAAAGTGGCTACTATGCTATTAACCTGGGCTGAGAGAGGTTTCTGTTTTAACAAGTAAAAGTGGCTACTATGCTATTAACCTGGGCTGAGAGAGAGTTTCTGTTTTAACAAGTAAAAGTGGCTACTATGCTATTAACCTGGGCTGAGAGAGAGTTTCTGTTTTAACAAGTAAAGTGGCTACTATGCTATTAACCTGGGCTGAGAGAGAGTTTCTGTTTAAACAAGTAAAAGTGGCTACTATGCTATTAACCTGGACTGAGAGAGGTTTCTGTTTTAACAAGTAAAGTGGCTACTATGCTATTAACCTGGGCTGAGAGAGAGTTTCTGTTTTAACAAGTAAAAGTGGCTACTATGCTATTAACCTGGACTCAGAGAGTTTCTGTTTTAACAAGTAAAAGTGGCTACTATGCTATTAACCTGGGCTGAGAGAGTTTCTGTTTTAACAAGTAAAAGTGGCTACTATGCTATAACCTGGGCTGAGAGAGAGTTTGTTTTTAACAAGTAAAGTGGCTACTATGCTATTAACCTGGCTGAGAGAGAGTTTCTGTTTTAACAAGTAAATGTGGCTACTATGCTATTAACATGGGCTGAGAGAGAGTTTCTGTTTTAACAAGTAAAGTGGCTACTATGCTATTAACCTGGACTCAGAGAGAGTTTCTGTTTTAACAAGTAAAAGTGGCTACTATGCTATTAACCTGGGCTGAGAGAGAGTTCTGTTTTAACAAGTAAAAGTGGCTACTATGCTATTAACCTGGGCTGAGAGAGTTTCTGTTTTAACAAGTAAAAGTGGCTACTATGCTATTAACCTGGGCTGAGAGAGAGTTTCTGTTTTAACAAGTAAAAGTGGCTACTATGCTATTAACCTGGGCTGAGAGAGAGTTTCTGTTTTAACAAGTAAAAGTGGCTACTATGCTATTAACCTGGGCTGAGAGAGAGTTTCTGTTTTAACAAGTAAAAGTGGCTACTATGCTATTAACCTGGGCTGAGAGAGAGTTTCTGTTTTAACAAGTAAAAGTGGCTACTATGCTATTAACCTGGGCTGAGAGAGAGTTCTGTTTTAACAAGTAAAAGTGGCTACTATACTATTAACCTGGGCTGAGAGAGAGTTTCTGTTTTAACAAGTAAAAGTGGCTACTATGCTATTAACCTGGGCTGAGAGAGTTTCTGTTTTAACAAGTAAAAGTGGCTACTATGCTATTAACCTGGGCTGAGAGAGGTTTCTGTTTTAACAAGTAAAAGTGGCTACTATGCTATTAACCTGGGCTGAGAGAGAGTTTCTGTTTTAACAAGTAAAGTGGCTACTATTGCTATTAACCTGGGCTGAGAGAGAGTTTCTGTTTTAACAAGTAAAAGTGGCTACTATGCTATTAACCTGGGCTGAGAGAGAGTTTCTGTTTTAACAAGTAAAAGTGGCTACTATGCTATTAACCTGGACTGAGAGAGAGTTTCTGTTTTAACAAGTAAAAGTGGCTACTATGCTATTAACCTGGGCTGAGAGAGTTTCTGTTTAAACAAGTAAAAGTGGCTACTATGCTATTAACCTGGGCTGAGAGAGTTTCTGTTTTAACAAGTAAAAGTGGCTACTATGCTATTAACCTGGGCTGAGAGAGAGTTTCTGTTTTAACAAGTAAAAGTGGCTACTATGCTATTAACCTGGACTCAGAGAGAGTTTCTGTTTTAACAAGTAAAAGTGGCTACTATGCTATTAACCTGGGCTGAGAGAGGAGTTCCTGTTTTAACAAGTAAAGTGGCTACTATGCTATTAACCTGGGGCTGAGAGAGTTTCTGTTTTAACAAGTAAAAGTGGCTACTATGCTATTAACCTGGGCTGAGAGAGAGTTTCTGTTTTAACAAGTAAAAGTGGCTACTATGCTATTAACCTGGGCTGAGAGAGTTTCTGTTTTAACAAGTAAAAGTGGCTACTATGCTATTAACCTGGGCTGAGAGAGAGTTTCTGTTTTAACAAGTAAAGTGGCTACTATACTATTAACCTGGGCTGAGAGAGAGTTCTGTTTTAACAAGTAAAAGTGGCTACTATGCTATTAACCTGGGCTGAGAGAGGTTCTGTTTTAACAAGTAAAAGTGGCTACTATGCTATTAACCTGGGCTGAGAGAGAGTTTCTGTTTTAACAAGTAAAAGTGGCTACTATGCTATTAACCTGGGCTGAGAGAGTTTCTGTTTAACAAGTAAAAGTGGCTACTATGCTATTAACCTGGGCTGAGAGAGAGTTTCTGTTTTAACAAGTAAAAGTGGCTACTATGCTATTAACCTGGGCTGAGAGAGAGTTCTGTTTTAACAAGTAAAAGTGGCTACTATGCTATTAACCTGGGCTGAGAGAGAGTTTCTGTTTTAACAAGTAAATGTGGCTACTATGCTATTAACATGGGCTGAGAGAGGTTCTGTTTTAACAAGTAAAAGTGGCTACTATGCTATTAACCTGGACTCAGAGAGAGTTTCTGTTTTAACAAGTAAAAGTGGCTACTATGCTATTAACCTGGGCTGAGAGAGAGTTCCTGTTTTAACAAGTAAAAGTGGCTACTATGCTATTAACCTGGGCTGAGAGAGTTTTTGTTTTAACAAGTAAAAGTGGCTACTATGCTATTAACCTGGGCTGAGAGAGTTTCTGTTTTAACAAGTAAAGTGGCTACTATGCTATTAACCTGGGCTGAGAGAGGAGTTCTGTTTTAACAAGTAAAGTGGCTACTATGCTATTAACCTGGGCTGAGAGAGAGTTCTGTTTTAACAAGTAAAAGTGGCTACTATGCTATTAACCTGGGCTGAGAGAGAGTTTCTGTTTTAACAAGTAAAAGTGGCTACTATGCTATTAACCTGGGCTGAGAGAGAGTTTCTGTTTTAACAAGTAAAAGTGGCTACTATGCTATTTATCTTGGCTGAGAGAGAGTTTCTGTTTTAACAAGTAAAAGTTGCTACTATGCTATTAACCTGGGCTGAGAGAGAGTTCCTGTTTGAACAAGTAAAAGTGGCTACTATGCTATAATTCTGGGCTGAGAGAGAGTTTCTGTTTAACAAGTAAAGTGGGCTACTATGTATCTATTAACCTGGGCTGAGAGAGGTTTCTGTTTTAACAAGTAAAAGTGGCTACTATGCTATTAACCTGGACTGAGAGAGTTTCTGTTTTAACAAGTAAAAGTGGCTACTATGCTATTAACCTGGGCTGAGAGAGAGTTTCTGTTTTAACAAGTAAAGTGGCTACTATGCTATTAACCTGGGCTCAGAGAGAGTTTCTGTTTTAACAAGTAAAAGTGGCTACTATGCTATTAACCTGGGCTGAGAGAGAGTTTCTGTTTTAACAAGTAAAAGTGGCTACTATGCTATTAACCTGGGCTGAGAGAGAGTTTCTGTTTTAACAAGTAAAAGTGGCTACTATGCTATTAACCTGGGCTGAGAGAGAGTTTCTGTTTTAACAAGTAAAAGTGGCTACTATACTATTAACCTGGGCTGAGAGAGAGTTTCTGTTTTAACAAGTAAAAGTGGCTACTATGCTATTAACCTGGGCTGAGAGAGAGTTCTGTTTTAACAAGTAAAGTGGCTACTATGCTATTAACCTGGGCTGAGAGAGAGGTTTCTGTTTAACAAGTAAAAGTGGCTACTATGCTATTAACCTGGGCTGAGAGAGAGTTTCTGTTTTAACAAGTAAAAGTGGCTACTATGCTATTAACCTGGGCTGAGAGAGAGTTTCTGTTTTAACAAGTAAAAGTGGCTACTATGCTATTAACCTGGGCTGAGAGAGAGTTCTGTTTTAACAAGTAAAGTGGCTACTATGCTATTAACCTGGGCTGAGAGAGATTTCTGTTTCAACAAGTAAAAGTGGCTACTATGCTATTAACCTGGGCTGAGAGAGGTTTCTGTTTTAACAAGTAAAAGTGGCTACTATGCTATTAACCTGGGCTGAGAGAGAGTTTCTGTTTTAACAAGTAAAAGTGGCTACTATGCTATTAACCTGGACTGAGAGAGAGTTTCTGTTTAACAAGTAAAAGTGGCTACTATGCTATTAACCTGGGCTGAGAGAGAGTTTCTGTTTTAACAAGTAAAAGTGGCTACTATGCTATTAACCTGGGCTGAGAGAGAGTTTCTGTTTTAACAAGTAAAAGTGGCTACTATGCTATTAACCTGGGCTGAGAGAGAGTTTCTGTTTTAACAAGTAAAAGTGGCTACTATGCTATTAACCTGGGCTGAGAGAGTTTCTGTTTTAACAAGTAAAAGTGGCTACTATGCTATTAACCTGGGCTGAGAGAGAGTTTCTGTTTTAACAAGTAAAAGTGGCTACTATGCTATAACCTGGGCTGAGAGAGGAGTTTTTTTAACAAGTAAAGTGGCTACTATGCTATTAACCTGGGCTGAGAGAGGTTTCTGTTTTAACAAGTAAATGTGGCTACTATGCTATTAACCTGGGCTGAGAGAGAGTTTCTGTTTTAACAAGTAAAAGTGGCTACTATGCCATTAACCTGGACTGAGAGAGAGTTTCTGTTTTAACAAGTAAAAGTGGCTACTATACTATTAACCTGGGCTGAGAGAGAGTTTCTGTTTTAACAAGTAAAAGTGGCTACTATGCTATTAATCGGGCTGAGAGAGAGTTTCTGTTTTAACAAGTGAAAGTGGCTACTGTGCTATTAACCTGGGCTGAGAGAGAGTTTCTGTTTTAACAAGTAAAAGTGGCTACTATACCATTAACCTGGGCTAAGAGAGAGTTTCTGTTTTAACAAGTAAAAGTGGCTACTATACTATTAACCTGGGCTGAGAGAGTTTCTGTTTTAACAAGTAAAAGTGGCTACTATGCTATTAACCTGGGCTGAGAGAGAGTTTCTGTTTCAACAAGTAAAAGTGGCTACTATGCTATTAACCTGGGCTGAGAGAGAGTTTCTGTTTTAACAAGTAAAAGTGGCTACTATACTATTAACCTGGGCTGAGAGAGAGTTTCTGTTTTAACAAGTAAAAGTGGCTACTATGCCATTAACCTGGGCTGAGAGAGAGTTTCTGTTTTAACAAGTAAAAGTGGCTACTATGCTATTAACCTGGGCTGAGAGAGGTTTCTGTTTTAACAAGTAAAAGTGGCTACTATGCTATTAACCTGGGCTGAGAGAGAGTTTCTGTTTTAACAAGTAAAAGTGGCTACTATGCTATTAACCTGGGCTGAGAGAGAGTTTCTGTTTTAACAAGTAAAGTGGCTACTATGCTATTAACCTGGGCTGAGAGAGAGTTTCTGTTTAACAAGTAAAAGTGGCTACTATGCTATTAACCTGGGCTGAGAGAGAGAGTTTCTGTTTTAACAAGTAAAAGTGGCTACTATGCTATTAACCTGGGCTGAGAGAGAGTTTCTGTTTTAACAAGTAAAAGTGGCTACTATGCTATTAATTCGGGCTGAGAGAGAGTTTTTTTAACAAGTAAAAGTGGCTACTATGCTATTAACCTGGGCTGAGAGAGAGTTTCTGTTTTAACAAGTAAATGTGGCTACTATGCTATTAACCTGGGCTGAGAGAGAGTTTCTGTTTTAACAAGTAAAAGTGGCTACTATGCTATTAACCTGGACTCAGAGAGTTTCTGTTTTAACAAGTAAAAGTGGCTACTATGCTATTAACATGGGCTGAGAGAGAGTTCTGTTTTAACAAGTAAAAGTGGCTACTATGCTATTAATTGGGACTGAGAGAGTTTGTTTTAACAAGTAAAAGTGGCTACTATGCTATTAACCTGGGCTGAGAGAGAGTTTCTGTTTTAACAAGTAAAAGTGGCTACTATGCTATTAACCTGGCTGAGAGAGTTTCTGTTTTAACAAGTAAAAGTGGCTACTATACTATTAACCTGGGCTGAGAGAGAGTTTCTGTTTTAACAAGTAAAAGTGGCTACTATGCTATTAACCTGGGCTGAGAGAGAGTTTCTGTTTTAACAAGTAAAAGTGGCTACTATGCTATTAACCTGGGCTGAGAGAGTTTCTGTTTTAACAAGTAAAAGTGGCTACTATACTATTAACCTGGGCTGAGAGAGAGTTTCTGTTTTAACAAGTAAAAGTGGCTACTATGCTATTAACCTGGGCTGAGAGAGAGTTTCTGTTTTAACAAGTAAAAGTGGCTACTATGCTATTAACCTGGGCTGAGAGAGAGTTTTCTGTTTAACAAGTAAAAGTGGCTACTATGCTATTAACCTGGGCTGAGAGAGAGTTTCTGTTTTAACAAGTAAAAGTGGCTACTATGCTATTAACCTGGGCTGAGAGAGAGTTTCTGTTTTAACAAGTAAAAGTGGCTACTATGCTATTAACCTGGGCTGAGAGAGAGTTTCTGTTTTAACAAGTAAAAGTGGCTACTATGCTATTAACCTGGGCTGAGAGAGAGTTTCTGTTTTAACAAGTAAAAAAGTGGCTACTATGCTATTAACCTGGCTGAGAGAGAGTTTCTGTTTAAACAAGTAAAAGTGGCTACTATGCTATTAACCTGGGCTGAGAGAGAGTTTCTGTTTTAACAAGTAAATGTGGCTACTATGCTATTAACCTGGGCTGAGAGAGAGTTTCTGTTTTAACAAGTAAAAGTGGCTACTATGCTATTAACCTGGACTGAGAGAGTTTCTGTTTTAACAAGTAAAAGTGGCTACTATGCTATTAACATGGGCTGAGAGAGGTTCTGTTTTAACAAGTAAAAGTGGCTACTATGCCATTAACCTGGACTCAGAGAGAGTTTCTGTTTTAACAAGTAAAAGTGGCTACTATGCTATTAACCTGGGCTGAGAGAGAGTTCCTGTTTGAACAAGTAAAAGTGGCTACTATGCTATAATTCGGGCCGAGAGAGAGTTTTGTTTTAACAAGTAAAAGTGGCTACTATGCTATTAACCTGGGCTGAGAGAGAGTTTCTGTTTTAACAAGTAAAAGTGGCTACTATGCTATTAACATGGACTGAGAGAGAGTTTCTGTTTTAACAAGAAAAAGTGGCTACTATGCTATTAACCTGGACTCAGAGAGAGTTTCTGTTTTAACAAGTAAAAGTGGTTACTATGCTATTAACATGGGCTGAGAGAGAGTTCCTGTTTGAACAAGTAAAAGTGGCTACTATACTATTAACCTGGACTGAGAGAGTTTTTTGTTTCAACAAGTAAAAGTGGCTACTATGCTATTAACCTGGACTCAGAGAGAGTTTCTGTTTTAACAAGTAAAAGTGGCTACTATACTATTAATTCTGGGCTGAGAGAGAGTTTTGTATTAACAAGTAAAGTGGCTACTATGCTATTAACCTGGGCTGAGAGAAAGTTTCTGTTTTAACAAGTGAAATTGGCTACTATGCTATTAACCTGGGCTGAGAGAGAGTTTCTGTTTTAACAAGTAAAAGTGGCTACTATACTATTAACCTGGGCTGAGAGAGGTTTCTGTTTTAACAAGTAAAAGTGGCTACTATACTATTAACCTGGGCTGAGAGAGATTTCTGTTTTAACAAGTAAATGTGGCTACTATGCTATTAACCTGGGCTGAGAGAGAGTTTCTGTTTTAACAAGTAAAAGTGGCTACTATGCTATTAACCTAGGCTGAGAGAGAGTTTCTGTTTTAACAAGTAAAAGTGGCTACTATAATATTAACCTGGGCTGAGAGAGAGTTTCTGTTTTAACAAGTAAAAGTGGCTACTATGCCATTAACCTGGGCTGAGAGAGAGTTTCTGTTTTAACAAGTAAAAGTGGCTACTATGCTATTAACCTGGGCTGAGAGAGAATTTCTCTTTCAACAAGTAAAAGTGGCTACTATGCTATTAACCTGGGCTGAGAGAGAGTTTCTGTTTTAACAAGTAAAAGTGGCTACTATGCTATTTACCTGGGCTGAGAGAGAGTTTCTGTTTTAAAAAGTAAAAGTGGCTACTATGCTATTAACCTGGACTCAGAGAGAGTTTCTGTTTTAACAAGTAAAGTGGCTACTATGCTATTAACATGGGCTGAGAGAGAGTTTCTGTTTTAACAAGTAAAAGTGGCTACTATGCCATTAACCTGGACTCAGAGAGAGTTTCTGTTTTAACAAGTAAAAGTGGCTACTATGCTATTAACATGGGCTGAGAGAGAGTTTCTGTTTTAACAAGTAAAAGTGGCTACTATGCTATTAATTCTGGGCTGAGAGAGAGTTTTTTTAACAAGTAAAAGTGGCTACTATGCCATTAACCTGGGCTGAGAGAGAGTTTCTGTTTTAACAAGTAAATGTGGCTACTATGCCATTAATCTGGACTCAGAGAGAGTTTCTGTTTTAACAAGTAAAAGTGGTTACTATGCTATTAACATGGGCTGAGAGAGAGTTCTGTTTTAACAAGTAAAAGTGGCTGCTATGCTATAATCCGGGCCGAGAGAGAGTTTTTGTATTAACAAGTAAAAGTGGCTACTATGCTATTAACCTGGGCTGAGAGAGAGTTTCTGTTTTAACAAGTAAAAGTGGCTACTATGCTATTAACCTGGGCTGAGAGAGAGTTTCTGTTTTAACAAGTAAAAGTGGCTACTATACTATTAACCTGGGCTGAGAGAGAGTTTCTGTTTTAACAAGTAAATGTGGCTACTATGCTATTAACTTGGTCTGAGAGAGAGTTTCTGTTTCATCAAGTAACAGTGGCTACTATGCTATTAACCTAGGCTGAGAGAGAGTTTCTGTTTTAACAAGTAAAAGTGGCTACTATAATATTAACCTGGGCTGAGAGAGAGTTTCTGTTTTAACAAGTAAAAGTGGTTACTATGCCATTAACCTGGGCTGAGAGAGAGTTTCTGTTTTAACAAGTAAAAGTGGCTACTATGCTATTAAAGTGGGCTGAGAGAGAATTTCTCTTTCAACAAGTAAAAGTGGCTACTATGCTATTAACCTGGGCTGAGAGAGAGTTTCTGTTTTAACAAGTAAAAGTGGCTACTATGCTATTTACCTGGGCTGAGAGAGAGTTTCTGTTTTAAAAAGTAAAAGTGGCTACTATACTATTAACCTGGACTCAGAGAGAGTTTCTGTTTAACAAGTAAAAGTGGCTACTATGCTATTAACCTGGGCTGAGAGAGAGTTTCTGTTTTAACAAGTAAAAGTGGCTACTATGCTATTAACCTGGGCTGAGAGAGAGTTTCTGTTTTAATAAGTAAATGTGGCTACTATGCTATTAACATGGGCTGAGAGAGAGTTCCTGTTTCAACAAGTAAAAGTGGCTACTATGCTATTAACCTGGACTGAGAGAGAGTTTCTGTTTTAACAAGTAAAAGTGGCTACTATGCTATTAACATGGGCTGAGAGAGAGTATCTGTTTTAACAAGTAAAAGTGGCTACTATGCCATTAACCTGGACTCAGAGAGAGTTTCTGTTTTAACAAGTAAAAGTGGTTACTATGTTATTAACATGGGCTGAGAGAGAGTTCCTGTTTGAACAAGTAAAAGTGGCTACTATGCTATAATTCGGGCCGAGAGAGAATTTCTCTTTCAACAAGTAAAAGTGGCTACTATGCTATTAACCTGGGCTCAGAGAGAGTTTCTGTTTTAACAAGTAAAAGTGGCTACTATGCTATTTACCTGGGCTGAGAGAGAGTTTCTGTTTTAAAAAGTAAAAGTGGCTACTATACTATTAACCTGGACTCAGAGAGAGTTTCTGTTTAACAAGTAAAAGTGGCTACTATGCTATTTACCTGGGCTGAGAGAGAGTTTCTGTTTTAACAAGGAAAAGTGGCTACTATGCTATTTACCTGGGCTGAGAGAGAGTTTCTGTTTTAATAAGTAAATGTGGCTACTATGCTATTAACATGGGCTGAGAGAGAGTTCCTGTTTCAACAAGTAAAAGTGGCTACTATGCCATTAACCTGGACTCAGAGAGAGTTTCTGTTTTAACAAGTAAAAGTGGCTACTATGCTATTAACATGGGCTGAGAGAGAGTATCTGTTTTAACAAGTAAAAGTGGCTACTATGCCATTAACCTGGGCTGAGAGAGAGTTTCTGTTTTAACAAGTAAATGTGGCTACTATGCTATTAACATGGGCTGAGAGAGAGTATCTGTTTTAACAAGTAAAAGTGGCTACTATGCCATTAATCTGGACTCAGAGAGAGTTTCTGTTTTAACAAGTAAAAGTGGTTACTATGCTATTAACATGGGCTGAGAGAGAGTTCCTGTTTGAACAAGTAAAAGTGGCTATTATGCTATAATTCGGGCCGAGAGAGAGTTTTGTTTTAACAAGTAAAAGTGGCTAATATGCTATTAACCTGGGCTGAGAGAAAGTTTCTGTTTTAACAAGTAAAATTGGCTACTATACTATTAACCTGGGCTGAGAGAGAGTTTCTGTTTTAAAGAGTAAAAGTGGCTACTATACTATTAACCTGGACTCAGAGAGAATTTCTCTTTTAACAAGTAAAATTGGCTACTATGCTATTAACCTGGACTCAGAGAGAATTTCTCTTTTAACAAGTAAAATTGGCTACTATGCTATTAACCTAGGCTAAGAGAGAGTTTCTGTTTTAACAAGTAAAAGTGGCTACTATACTATTAACCTGGGCTGAGAGAGAGATTCTGTTTTAACAAGTAAAAGTGGCTACTATACTATTAACCTGGGCTGAGAGAGAGTTTCTGTTTTAAAGAGTAAAAGTGGCTACTATACTATTAACCTGGACTCAGAGAGAGTTTCTGTTTAACAAGTAAAAGTGGCTACTATACTATAATTCGGGCCGAGAGAGAGTTTTGTTTTAACAAGTAAAAGTGGCTAATATGCTATTAACCTGGGCTGAGAGAATGTTTCTGTTTTAACAAGTAAGATTGGCTACTATGCTATTAACCTAGGCTAAGAGAGAGTTTCTGTTTTAACAAGTAAAAGTGGCTACTATACTATTAACCTGGGCTGAGAGAGAGATTCTGTTTTAACAAGTAAAAGTGGCTACTATGCTATTAACCTGGACTGAGAGAGAGTTTCTGTTTTAACAAGTAAAATTGGCTACTATGCTATTAACCTAGGCTAAGAGAGAGTTTCTGTTTTAACAAGTAAAAGTGGCTACTATACTATTAACCTGGGCTGAGAGAGAGTTTCTGTTTTAAAAAGTAAAAGTGGCTATTATACTATTAACCTGGGCTAAGAGAAAGATTATATTTTAACAAGTAAAAGTGGCTACAATGCTATTAACCTGGGCTGAGAGAGAGTTTCTGTTTTAACAAGTAAAAGTGGCAACTAGCTATTAACCTGGGCTGAGAGAGATTTTCTGTTTTAACATTTTTTTCTTTTACAAGATGTAGATGCTACTTTGAAAGACCAGTTTGTAACCGTTTAAGTAGTCAAACTTTATCAACACAGTACGTAGGGGTACAAGTATAGAAATTGATGTACTAACGTATTACGTGTATTTTACTTGTTTGTAATTTATGGAAACTCTTATCAAACGTGTTACAAGTCATGATACGGTAGCATTTAGTGAGTTACCAAAGAATTAGAAGACTGGTCGTTTTACAGCCTTGAATACCACATAGGAGGAAGTTAATACCTTATGTCCAGATGAAATTACTATTGAATGTCATAAATAGAAAGTCAGTTGCGATTTGTAAGGGTATAGGTGCGTCGCGTTGTTTTAGTTCGACTTTCTTTAGTCTAAAGAATTTCTTGTTACCCGGTACTGTAATTTGGTTCCATCACGTTGTACACCACATTGCGGTTTGGTTGAACAATCCATTGCGTGTAACACCATACTGTAGTTTCGTTGTGAGAAACTGAAATTCTATTGGCTGGAAGAATGAGCGCGCACGTCTCTGTGAGCTTCTAGGTGCTATTCGTACCACTATGTTATCAGCATACAGTGATGTGCGAGTTACGGGTAGGCAAGGTTGGAAGTTTAGTAAAAACGTTAACAGAAATAACGGCTTAACACAGGCTGAGACAAAAGATTTTTGAACATTTAAGAAAACAGCGAATAAGACATGTTTACTATGAGCTGTCACTAAATCAGCAACGTATGGTGAAATGTATAGTTCTTCACTCTTGACGTCACATTTATGACACCATGTTAACTGCGCTATGTAAAAGGTCGTAGCATGCGCACTTTTTCCCCTCACCCACAGTCACAGTAGAATATGATATTTGTATTTCAGATGATATTACAGCCCGATGGATATTATTTGTACAACAGTTAAATAAACGTGGAATGACGGTTATAATAGTGGATTTACAATAGAATGGGCAATAAATAGCCAGGATAAAGTGAAAGGTTAATTGGTTGACCCAAGTGAAAAACAAAATAACTAGACGCGATTTGAAGGGCAAGGTTTGGAGTTGTATTCACCAGGGTTTGACTTTCTTAAAAGCTTTTCTTAATTTCTGAAATACATTTTAATGGACCTAGTTAAGTTGTATTTAGGGAGATCAGAGGTAAATTTTAATGGACTTAGTTAAGTTGTATTGAGGTATATCAGACGTAAATTTTAATGGACCTAGTTAAGTTGTATTGAGGGAAATCAAAGAAAAATTTTAATGTACCTAGTTAAGTTGTATTGAGGGAGATCAAAGGTAATTTTAATGGACCTAATTAAGTTGTATTTAAGGAGATCAGAGGTAAATTTTAATGGACCTAGTTAGATTGTATTGAGGGAGATCAGAGGTAAATTTTAATGGACCTAGTTAACTTGTATTGAGGGATATCAGAGGTAAATTTTAATGGACCTATTTAAGTTGCATTGAGGGAGATCAAAGGCAAATTTTAATGGACCTAGTTAAGTTGTATTGAGGGAGATCAGAGGTACATTTTAATAGACCTAGTTAAGTTGTATTTAAGGAGATCAGAGGTAAATTTTAATGGACCTAGTTAGATTGTATTGAGGGAGATCAGAGGTAAATTTTAATGGACGTAGTTAAGTTGTATTGAGGGAGATCAAAGGTAAATTTTAATGGACCTAGATAAATTGTATTGAGGGTGATCAGATGTAAATTTTAATGGACCAAGTTAAATTGTATTGAAGGAGATCAGAGGTAAATTTTAATGGACGTAGTTAAGTTGTATTGAGGGAGATCAAAGGTAAATTTTAATGGACCTAGTTAAATTGTATTGAGGGAGATCAAAGGTAAATTTTAATGGACCTAGTTAAATTGTATTGAGGGAGATCAGAGATAAATTTTAATGGACCTAGCTAGATTGTATTGAGGGAGATCAGAGGTAAATTTTAATGGACCTAGTTAAGTTGTATTGAGGGAGATCAAAGGTAAATTTTAATGGACGTAGTTAAGTTGTAATGAGAAATATCAGAGGTAAATTTTAATGGACCTAGTCAAATTGTATTAAGGGTGATCAGTTGTAAAGTTTAATGGACCTAGTTAAGTTGTATTGAGGGAGATCGGAGGTAAATTTTAATGGGTCTAGTTAAGTAGTATTGAGGGAGATCAGAGGTAAATTTTAATGGACCTAGTTAAGTTGTATTGAGGGAGATCAGAGGTAAATTTTAATGGACCTAGTTAAGTTGTATTAAGGAAGATAAGAGGTACATTATAATGGATCTAGTTAAGTTGTATTGAGGGAGATCAGAGGTACATTTTAATGGACCTAGTTAAGTTGTATTGAGGGAGATCAGAGGTACATTTTATGGACCTAGCTAAGTTGTATTGAGGGAGATCGGAGGTAACTTTTAATGGACCTAGTTAAGTTGTATTGAGAGAGATCAAAGGTAAATTTTAATGGACCTAGTTAAGTTGTATTGAGAGAGATCAAAGGTAAATTTTAATGGATCTGGTTAAGTTGTATTGAGGGAGATCAGAGGTAAATTTTAATGGACGTAGTTAAGTTGTATTGAGGGAGATCAGAGGTAAATTTTAATGGACGTAGTTAAGTTGTATTTTGGGAGATCAGAGGTAAATTTTAATGGACCTAGTTATGTCGTATTGAGGGAGATCAAAGGTATATTTTAATGGACCTAGTTAAGTTGTATTGAGGGAAATCAAAGGTAATTTTAATGGACCTAATTAAGTTGTATTTAAGGAGATCAGAGGTAAATTTTAATGGACCTAGTTAGATTGTATTGAGGGAGATCAGAGGTAAATTTTAATGGACCTAGTTAACTTGTATTGAGGGATATCAGAGGTAAATTTTAATGGACCTATTTAAGTTGCATTGAGGGAGATCAAAGGTAAATTTTAATGGACCTAGTTAAGTTGTATTGAGGGAGATCAGAGGTACATTTTAATAGACCTAGTAAAGTTGTATTTAAGGAGATCAGAGGTAAATTTTAATGGACCTAGTTAGATTGTATTGAGGGAGATCAGAGGTAAATTTTAATGGACCTAGATAAATTGTATTGAGGGTGATCAGATGTAAATTTTAATGGACCAAGTTAAATTGTATTGAAAGAGATCAGAGGTAAATTTTAATGGACGTAGTTAAGTTGTATTGAGGGAGATCAAAGGTAAATTTTAATGGACCTAGTTAAATTGTATTCAGGGAGATCAAAGGTAAATTTTAATGGACCTAGTTAAATTGTATTGAGGGTGATCAGATGTAAATTTTAATGGACCTAGTTAAATTGTATTGAGGGAGATCAGAGGTAAATTTTAATGGACCTAGCTAGATTGTATTGAGGGAGATCAGAGGTAAATTTTAATGGACCTAGTTAAGTTGTATTGAGGGAGATCAAAGGTAAATTTTAATGGACGTAGTTAAGTTGTAATGAGAAATATCAGAGGTAAATTTTAATGGACCTAGTCAAATTGTATTAAGGTTGATCAGTTGTAAAGTTTAATGGACCTAGTTAAGTTGTATTGAGGGAGATCGGAGGTAAATTTTAATGGATCTTGTTAAGTAGTATTGAGGGAGATCAGAGGTAAATTTTAATGGACCTAGTTAACTTGTATTGAGGGAGATCAGAGGTAAATTTTAATGGACCTAGTTAAGTTGTATTGAGGGAGATCAGAGGTAAATTTTAATGGACCTAGTTAAGTTGTATTAAGGAAGATAAGAGGTACATTATAATGGATCTAGTTAAGTTGTATTGAGGGAGATCAGAGGTACATTTTAATGGACATAGTTAAGTTGTATTGAGGGAGATCAGAGGTACATTTTAATGGACCTAGTTAAGTTGTATTGAGGAAGATCAGAGGTAAATTTTAATGGACCTAGTTAAATTGTATTGAGAGAGATCAAAGGTATATTTTAATGGATCTATTTAAGTTGTATTGAGGGAGATCAGAGGTAAATTTTAATGGACCTAGTTAAGTTGTATTGAGGGAGATCAGAGGTAAATTTTAATGGACCTAGTTAAGTTGTATTAAGGAAGATAAGAGGTACATTATAATAGATCTAGTTAAGTTGTATTGAGGGAGATCAGAGGTACATTTTAATGGACCTAGTTAAGTTGTATTGAGAGAGATCAAAGGTAAATTTTAATGGATCTGGTTAAGTTGTATTGAGGGAGATCAGAGGTAAATTTTAATGGACGTAGTTAAGTTGTATTGAGGGAGATCAGAGGTAAATTTTAATGGACGTAGTTAAGTTGTATTTTGGGAGATCAGAGGTAAATTTTAATGGACCTAGTTATGTCGTATTGAGGGAGATCAAAGGTATATTTTAATGGATCTAGTTAAGTTGCATTGAGGGAGATCAGAGGTAAATTTTAATGGACCTAGTTAAATTGTATTGAGAGAGATCAAAGGTATATTTTAATGGTTCTATTTAAGTTGTATTGAGGGAGATCAGAGGTAAATTTTAATGGACCTAGTTAAGTTGTATTAAGGAAGATAAGAGGTACATTATAATGGATCTACTTAAGTTGTATTGAGGGAGATCAGAGGTACATTTTAATGGACATAGTTAAGTTGTATTGAGGGAGATCAGAGGTACATTTTAATGGACCTAGTTAAGTTGTATTGAGGAAGATAAGAGGTAAATTTTAATGGGCCTAGTTATGTTGTATTTAGGGAAATCAGAGGTAAATTTTAATGGACCTAGTTAAGTTGTATTGAGGGAGATCAGAGGTTTGAGCGGAAATTATTGTTCGAAATTTTGAATTATATCCTGAATGATTGATAAATATATGTTATAGTATTTGTTGTGAAATATCTTGACATATGGGTATTACATTTATTGTATCTTTAATACTGTATTTTTTATCTAGTCTCTAGGGGATTTTCGAAAATTAAAACAGTACATAATAATTGTATTTTAATCACGCCAATTTAAGAATATTCATTGATAACGACGCATTTCGCTAAATCTAGATTCCATCAGGTGTGCTGAAACACGAGAAGTATGATAGAACTAATAGTGATGTCATAGGACAAGTGTAATGCATTATAAAAAGCTAATACAGATGTCATAGGACAAGTGTAATTCATTATAAAAAGCTAATACAGATGTCATAGGACAAGTGTAACGGATTATAAACACGCTAATACTGATGTCATAGGACAAGTATAATGAATTATAAACAAGCTAATACTGATGTCATAGGACAAGTATAATGAATTATAAACAATCTAATACTGATGTCATAGGACAAGTATAATGAATTATAAACAAGCTAGTACTGATGTCATAGGACAAGTATAATGAATTATAAACATGCTAATACTGATGTCATCGGACAAGTATAATGAATTATAAACAAGCTAATACTGATATTTTATGACAAGTATAATGAATTATAAACAAGCTAATACTGATGTTTTATGACAAGTATAATGAATTATAAACAAGCTAATACTGATGTTTTATGACAAGTATAATGAATTATAAACAAGCTAATACTGATGTTTTATGACAAGTATAATGAATTATAAACAAGCTAATATTGATGTCATAGGACAAGTATAATGAATTATAAACAAGCTAATACTGATGTCATAGGACAAGTGTAATGAATTATAAACAAGGTAATACTGATGTCATAGGACAAGTGTAATGAATTATAAACAAGCTAATACTGATGTCATAGGACAAGTATAATGAATTATAAACAATCTAATACTGATGTCAATGGACAAGTATAATGAATTATAAACATGCTAATACTGATGTCATCGGACAAGTATAATGAATTATAAACAAGCTAATACTGATATTTTATGACAAGTATAATGAATTATAAACAAGCTAATACTGATGTTTTATGACAAGTATAATGAATTATAAACAAGCTAATACTGATGTTTTATGACAAGTATAATGAATTATAAACAAGCTAATATTGATGTCATAGGACAAGTATAATGAATTATAAACAAGCTAATACTGATGTCATAGGACAAGTGTAATGAATTATAAACAAGGTAATACTGATGTCATAGGACAAGTGTAATGAATTATAAACAAGCTAATACTGATGTCATAGGACAAGTATAATGAATTATAAACAATCTAATACTGATGTCAATGGACAAGTATAATGAATTATAAACATGCTAATACTGATGTCATCGGACAAGTATAATGAATTATAAACAAGCTAATACTGATATTTTATGACAAGTATAATGAATTATAAACAAGCTAATACTGATGTTTTATGACAAGTATAATGAATTATAAACAAGCTAATACTGATGTTTTATGACAAGTATAATGAATTATAAACAAGCTAATACTGATGTTTTATGACAAGTATAATGAATTATAAACGAGCTAATACTGATATTTTATGACAAGTATAACGAATTATAAACAAGCTAATACTGATATTTTATGACAAGTGTAATGAATTATAAACAAGCTAATACTGATGTTTTATGACAAGTATAATGAATTATAAACAAGCTAATACTGATGTTTTATGACAAGTATAATGAATTATAAACAAGCTAATACTGATTTCTTATGACAAGTATAATGAATTATAAACAAGCTAATACTGATGTCATAGGACAAGTGTAATGAATTATAAACAAGGTAATACTGATGTCATAGGACAAGTGTAATGAATTATAAACAAGCTAATACTGATGTCATAGGACAAGTATAATGAATTATAAACAATCTAATACTGATGTCAATGGACAAGTATAATGAATTATAAACATGCTAATACTGATGTCATCGAACAAGTATAATGAATTATAAACAAGCTAATACTGATATTTTATGACAAGTATAATGAATTATAAACAAGCTAATACTGATGTTTTATGACAAGTATAATGAATTATAAACAAGCTAATACTGATGTTTTATGACAAGAATAATGAATTATAAACAAGCTAATACTGATGTTTTATGACAAGTATAATGAATTATAAACGAGCTAATACTGATATTTTATGACAAGTATAACGAATTATAAACAAGCTAATACTGATATTTTATGACAAGTATAATGAATTATAAACAAGCTAATACTTATTTCTTAAGACAAGTATACTGAATTATATGTTTCGTCAATATAATAATCGAACGTAAAAGTAAAACTCAAAATAACACAAACCAGTTTCACAAGTTAATATTTAATCAGCATTCTCTTGGACTTCAGTACTGCTTTACATCCACGTGACATGGTTTAGTCAGAATTCCCTTGGACTTCAGTAATGCTTCACAACCACGTGTCATGGTTTAGTAGTTTATTCAGCATTCCCTTGGACTTCAGTACTGCTTCACATCCACGTGACATGGTTTAGTCAGAATTCCATTGGACTTCAGTACTGCTTCACATCCACGTGTCATGGTTTAGTGGTTTAGTCAGCATTCCCTGGGTCTTCAGTACTGCTTCACATCCACGTGTCATGGTTTAGTCAGCATTCCCTTGGACTTCAGTACTGCTTCACATCCACGTGTCATGGTTTAGTGGTTTAGTCAGAATTCCCTTAGACTTCAGTACTGCTTCACATCCACGTGTCATGGTTTAGTGGTTTAGTCAGTATTCCCTTGGTCTTCAGTACTGCTTCACATCCACGTGTCATGGTTTAGTCAGCATTCCCTTGGACTTCAGTACTGCTTCACATCCACGTGTCATGGTTTAGTGGTTTAGTCAGAATTCCCTTAGACTTCAGTACTGCTTCACATCCACGTGTCATGGTTTAGTGGTTTAGTCAAAATTCCCTTAGACTTCAGTACTGCTTCACATCCACGTGTCATGGTTTAGTGGTTTAGTCAGCATTCCCTTGGTCTTCAGTACTGCTTCACATCCACGTGTCATGGTTTAGTCAGCATTCCCTTGGACTTCAGTACTGCTTCACATCCACGTGTCATGGTTTAGTGGTTTAGTCAGAATTCCCTTAGACTTCAGTACTGCTTCACATCCACGTGTCATGGTTTAGTGGTTTAGTCAGCATTCCCTTGGTCTTCAGTACTGCTTCACATCCACGTGTCATGGTTTAGTGGTTTAGTCAGAATTCCCTTAGACTTCAGTACTGCTTCACATCCACGTGTCATGGTTTAGTGGTTTAGTCAGTATTTCCTTGGTCTTCAGTACTGCTTCACATCCACGTGTCATGGTTTAGTCAGCATTCCCCTGGACTTCAGTACTGCTTCACATCCACGTGTCATGGTTTAGTGGTTTAGTCAGAATTCCCTTAGAATTCAGTACTGCTTCATATCCACGTGTCATGGTTTAGTCAGAATTCCCTTAGACTTCAGTACTGCTTCACATCCACGTGTCATGGTTTAGTCAGAATTCCCTTAGACTTCAGTACTGCTTCACATCCACGTGTCATGGTTTAGTGGTTTAGTCAGCATTCCCTTGGTCTTCAGTACTGCTTCACATCCACGTGTCATGGTTTAGTCAGCATTCCCTTGGACTTCAGTACTGCTTCACATCCACGTGTCATGGTTTAGTGGTTTAGTCAGAATTCCCTTAGACTTCAGTACTGCTTCATATCCACGTGTCATGGTTTAGTCAGCATTCCCTTGGACTTCAGTACTGCTTCACATCCACGTGTCATGGTTTAGTGGTTTAGTCAGAATTCCCTTAGACTTCAGTACTGCTTCATATCTACGTGTCATGGTTTAGTCAGAATTCCCTTGGACTTCAGTAATGCTTGACAACCACGTGTCATGGTTTAGTAGTTTAGTCAGCATTCCCTTGGACTTCAGTACTGCTTCACATCCACGTGACATGGTTTAGTCAGAATTCCCTTGGAAATCAGTAATGCTTCACAACCACGTGTCATGGTTTAGTAGTTTAGTCAGCATGCCCTTGGTCTTCAGTACTGCTTCACATCCACGTGTCATGGTTTAGTGGTTTAGTCAGCATTCCCTTAGTCTTCAGTACTGCTTCACATCCACGTGTCATGGTTTAGTCAGCATTCCCTTGGACTTCAGTACTGCTTCACAACCACGTGTCATGGTTTAGTCAGCATTCCCTTGGACTTCAGTACTGCTTCACATCCACGTGTCATGGTTTAGTCAGAATTCCCTTATACTTCAGTACTGCTTCACATCCACGTGTCATGGTTTAGTCAGAATTCCCTTAAACTTCAGTACTGCTTCACATCCACGTGTCATGGTTTAGTCAGAATTCCCTTGGACTTCAGTAATGCTTGACAACCACGTGTCATGGTTTAGTAGTTTAGTCAGCATTCTCTTGGTCTTCAGTACTGCTTCACATCCACGTGTCATGGTTTAGTGGTTTAGTCAGAATTCCCTTAGACTTCAGTACTGCTTCACATCCACGTGTCATGGTTTAGTCAGCATTCCCTTGGTCTTCAGTACTGCTTCACATCCACGTGTCATGGTTTAGTCAGCATTCCCTTGGTCTTCAGTACTGCTTCACATCCACGTGTCATGGTTTAGTCAGCATTCCCTTGGTCTTCAGTACTGCTTCACATCCACGTGTCATGGTTTAGTCAGAATTCCCTTAGACTTCAGTACTGCTTCACATCCACGTGTCATGGTTTAGTCAGAATTCCCTTGGACTTCATTAATGCTTCACAACCACGTGTCATGGTTTAGTGGTTTAGTCAGAATTCCCTTAGACTTCAGTACTGCTTCACATCCACGTGTCATGGTTTAGTGGTTTAGTCAGAATTCCCTTAGACTTCAGTACTGCTTCACATCCACGTGTCATGGTTTAGTCAGCATTCCCTTGGACTTCAGTACTGCTTCACATCCACGTGTCATGGTTTAGTCAGAATTCCCTTAGACTTCAGTACTGCTTCACATCCACGTGTCATGGTTTAGTCAGAATTCCCTTGGACTTCATTAATGCTTCACAACCACGTGTCATGGTTTAGTGGTTTAGTCAGAATTCCCTTAGACTTCAGTACTGCTTCATATCCACGTGTCATGGTTTAGTCAGCATTCCCTTGGACTTCAGTACTGCTTCACAACCACGTGTCATGGTTTAGTGGTTTAGTCAGAATTCCCTTAGACTTCAGTACTGCTTCATATCTACGTGTCATGGTTTAGTCAGAATTCCCTTGGACTTCAGTAATGCTTGACAACCACGTGTCATGGTTTAGTAGTTTAGTCAGCATTCCCTTGGTCTTCAGTACTGCTTCACATCCACGTGTCATGGTTTAGTGGTTTAGTCAGCATTCCCTTAGTCTTCAGTACTGCTTCACATCCACGTGTCATGGTTTAGTCAGCATTCCCTTGGACTTCAGTACTGCTTCACATCCACGTGTCATGGTTTAGTCAGCATTCCCTTGGACTTCAGTACTGCTTCACATCCACGTGTCATGGTTTAGTCAGAATTCCCTTATACTTCAGTACTGCTTCACATCCACGTGACATGGTTTAGTCAGAATTCCCTTAAACTTCAGTACTGCTTCACATCCACGTGTCATGGTTTAGTCAGAATTCCCTTGGACTTCAGTAATGCTTGACAACCACGTGTCATGGTTTAGTAGTTTATTCAGCATTCTCTTGGTCTTCAGTACTGCTTCACATCCACGTGTCATGGTTTAGTCAGCATTCCCTTGGTCTTCAGTACTGCTTCACATCCACGTGTCATGGTTTAGTCAGAATTCCCTTAGACTTCAGTACTGCTTCACATCCACGTGTCATGGTTTAGTCAGAAAATTTTTGGACTTCAGTACTGCTTCACATCCACGTGTCATAGTTTAGTAGTTTAGTCAGAATTCCCTTTGACTTCAGTACTGCTTCACATCCACGTGTCACTCTTTCAGTGACTTTATTACTGAGTGACTGATTGCCATCCTTCTTTGAGTATTAAAAAAGTTCATCTTTCGTGTTTGGCTTCAGATTTTTATTAATAAATTTAACTCAGCCCATAAATTTTCAATCTAACGGATATCAGGTTTTTGACCTAGCTATTCGATATCAACACTTCTCTTGTTACTGAGACGTTTTTAACAACTTCACAATTGCAGAGAAACTTGTTTGATCATTTTGTAGCTAATTGGAAGAAGAAGACAGAAAACTGCAGCAGCCCCACAACATCTTTTATGAGAAAATGTAAGTAAAATAATGAAAAGTTCAGGTATTTACGAAAACCAGTGTTAAAATTAAAACTTGACCTCATATTTGAACAGATCCCATCGAGTGTGTTCAAAAAATTAATAACATTTTCAAGGGGACATTTTTTATCCTCCTCTTTTAAATGTAACTTAGACAAACACTGATATTAAAATAGATAGATGTTAGTAAGTTCGCCACAATGGTCAAAGTAATTATCTAAGTTTTAGGTGAGTGCAGAAAAGGTTATATGTAAAATGCGAGTTAGTTTTTCTGAAATAATTTCAAATTTACTCTAAAAAGATCATGTATTATAAAGGATTGATTGTTTGTTTGTAATTAAACACAAAGCTACACGAGGGCTATCTGTGCACTGCCCACTGTGGGTGTCGAAACTTAAGTTCTAGCGTTGTACTTCTGCAGACATACTGCTGTACACTGGGAGTATGAGGGCTATCTGTGCACTGCCCACTGTGGGTGTCGAAACTTAAGTTCTAGCGTTGTACTTCTGCAGACATACTGCTGTACACTGGGAGTATGAAAAACAGAAGAAATATTGTCTGTTTTAAATTTCGCACAAAGCTACACGAGGGCTATCTGTGCACTGCCCACTGTGGGTGTCGAAACTTAAGTTCTAGCGTTGTACTTCTGCAGACATACTGCTGTACACTGGGAGTATGAAAAACAGAAGAAATATTGTCTGTTTTAAATTTCGCACAAAGCTACACGAGGGCTATCTGTGCTAGCCGTCCCTTATTTAGCAGTGTAAGACTAAAGAGAAGGCAGCTAGTCATCATCACCCACCGCCAATTCTTCAGTTATTCTTTTACCAATGAATAGTGGGATTGAACGTAACTTTATAACGTCCCTAAGGCTGAAAGGGCGAGCATGTTTGATGTGACGGGGATTCTAACTCACGACCCTCGGATTACGAGTCGAGTGCTATAACCACCTTGCCATGCCGGGCCCTTAGTAGAAACATATTATGGATGCTGTTTATAGACAATTGAAACGAAATGGGTTTATGATCGCACACAATATTTTCATGAAGAGATAATGTTCAGGTGAATTGAGTGAGAGCAGATGGATACTATTGGTAGATCTAACGAGGACATTGTTATTGAAGATAAGGATGTTATTAATATATATAGAATTGGGAAGGCTGATTTCAATATTGCTATTTGTTTTACAGTTTAAATGTTGATGTTTAGAGTTGAAACCGCCTAAAATAATTAAGTGAGGATGCATGTTTAAGACAAACTGGATGAATTTACTATTATGATTTGTTTGAGGTGAAATACAGTGCGCTAATTACTGGAGAATGCAAGTTGCAGAAAAAGAAATTCTTCTGAAACAGAACTTGAGTAGTTTGGAGTTAGAATTTTAATATTTCGTTTTCTGCAGAGGAGAATGGTGTCTCGTCTGCTTGGTGAATTAGGTTTGTGGAATGCCATTTGCTTGGCAATTTAGACTTGGTTAGTACTGTCTGCCTGGTTATCAAAACATACGTTTTACTGTCGTAAGCTTGAGACACTGGGGGTTGGGCTGGGTCAGAATAAATTAAGGAAGAATTTAAGTCTTTTATTAACAGTTCTAACATTTGCATTAGTTTGTTAACAGAGTTCAATTAATTGAAATGTTTATAACTTGAAGAAGCGTTGGGCCTTAACTGCGTTAGGTTCAGGCAGTATGGTACTGCTGCAAAAAGTTACAAGAAGAAGTATAATTGGAACTTCATGATGTCGGGGACACAATGAAACGTCAATGATAAAGACAATCGTGTCATCTTTTTTTTGGACGAGTCTTGCAGGTGACATCCATGGTGATTCTTCTCTTGAGGTGGGTGTTTAATCTTTAATTTAGCCTAAAATAATTGGTTCCACTGTGGCTTTGGCTGCTGTGATAAACTAGGTTGTTGTTTTGGGATATCGGTTTTGGAACTTTGGAAAAAAAAACCTTATTATAGGCTTAGTAATTTGTTGGCAGTGGTGGAATCCTCTGTAGAAGGTGGCCAGGTGTCCTCTAGAGGATTTGTTTTACTGATTAGATGAAACTCTAAACTTTAAAATAATATATTAGTTACGTTATTAATTAAAAGTTCATTCACCACTTACACGGGAAGAGGTGGCTAGAAGATTCATATAGCCCTTTATTTTGTAATGTTAAAAAAATTATGTGTTTATGGTTAAGCACAGCTGTTTATGATATTTAACATTTTCTACAAAGTCTACATTCTTTTGATGAAGCATTAACACTTTGTGGCTTGAACTTGTTTCATATAATGGCTTCTATTGACACTTTGTAATCGGAAGCTGTATTGCTACTGTCAGGTTTAGTAGGCCGGATTCTTTACAGTAGGTGTCTGTGACTTGTTGGTGATAAATTTGAGCAATAAACAAATGACAACATAGTACAGTTGTTTTAAAGTAATATATTGAAACTAGTAAAATTTATACACAAATGTTCGTTGCACAATTGGTAATTGTTGTTATCCAGGCCTGTAACTGCTTATTTTTCGTCAAAGTTCGAAATACCTGATTGAATTACTTGAGAACACAATTAACAAGACGAATTCTTCATCTCTATTCTGGTATTACAATACAGTCTGTGATAATTTAACATTTTTACCTCGAAAGAAGTCTATAAAATTCCATGCAATACTGTATATTATGATGAAATAATACGTAATTAAAATAATGAGTAAAAATTAGAAAATTCTAGTGACATGACGCAACAATCACTAACTCATAATAACCAAACGTACACGCTACACAACGTATTATTCGTAAACAATTAGAAAATTATAGTGACATGACGCAACAATCACTAACTCATAATAACCAAACGTACACGCTACACAACGTATTATTTGTAAACAACTAGAAAATTCTAGTGACATGACGCAACAATCGCTAACTCATAATAACCAAACGTACACGCTACACAACGTATTATTTGTAAACAATTAGAAAATTCTAGTGACATGACGCAACAATCACTAACTCATAATAACCAAACGTACACGCTACACAACATATTATTTGTAAACAATTAGAAAATTCTAGTGACATGACGCAACAATCACTAACTCGTAATAACCAAACGTACACGCTACACAACGTATTATTCGTAAACAATTAAGAAAATTCTAGTGACATGACGCAACAATCGCTCCAAACAACCAACCAATAAAGTTTGTTGGACAAGCATACTTTCAAACTCCCGTAAGTTTAACAGTATGTCTTGGTTTTTGATTTCTTAAAAAAATAGAACCCTCCTTTCAAAGATTCTGCAAAGGAATCTGCCATTTTTGTTAGTAACAAATAGCTACGGTAGTTTGTTCATTTTAACGCAAAGCTACACTACGGGGAAAGGAAACCCAAATTTTAGAACTGTAAATCTGTGATCTCACCATTAACCCACTAAAGAGACTAAATACAAACGAGAAGCTTCAGTAAAGTACAAATGTAACATTAATTCGCGATGTTTGCATATTTTGTTAGCTTTTCGATGCCACAAGTAGGCTTAGCAAGATTTACCTCAAAATTAATGTCCAGCGCAACGAAACTAGACTATAAACGATCAGTGTTTGAGTAAATAATATTATTTATTATTCTTTTCTTTGTCATACTCTTCTTTTCTGTTTTCTCGTCGAGCCTGCCAAGAAATTCACTTATTTTTATTTTTTTTGTTTCTGATAGCACTCTAAGTCGATAGGTGGCAGTATGATAATCAATTTATAACAAAAAAAAACAACAACAACAAGAAAAATGTATTTGTATGTGTAGTAGTTAAGAAAATATTTCCTGTTAATTAACTATAAATTTTGTTTGCCAGCGTCTGCTTCTATCTCCTCTTCCATCTACGACCCAGTCATTTCTTTTTGACATCTCAATCGTCCAGGATAGGTTCAGAAAGATTTATACAATGTTTGCGGGGCGTACTAACCGAAGGTAACCGAAGTCTGACAAGGAGAATAATTAATTATGTCCAGAGGACGAACATGCGTTACAACCAAATCACTTCTAATCTTGCAGCATACATTTTAACCTACAAAGGAATGCATATATCAATATTTTTTAAAGGCACCCCCGAAAGGCAGCTTCACTTAAGCTGTTAATTCTGGTTTCTAAATGTTAGAAAACTAATATATTTCGCGTGCTACAAGTGTGTCACCACACCGAGTTTTCTCTTGTAACATACACACAAATTTATACGTGTAGCATCAGTTAAAGTTTAGGTTTTAACCAGAAAAGAGGTGCGTCTGAAGCGTGTACGAAAAACAAAACGAAATTAATGAGATAAGTATAAGAGACGGATAGAATAAAGAAGTCGATGAACAGAATGCTGGGTAGAATGCGATTAAAATGATTGACAAAGTATGACTTTAAAAAGTAAAATTCAAAGTTTTCAATCACACTAAGACTAAATAATACATATATATATATCTTAGTGGACTTAGTAAATAGCTCCACGTGGCTTTGCTATAAGAAAAACACACACACGCATATATATATATATATATATATATAGTGCATAAACGGCTTGTGACTTTCTAACACGCCCACATACGGAGTATAAATAATATAAGTGTATATATTTTCTCATGCTATATTCACTGATGATCACTGTGGTCAAAAACAGCGTAACTTCATTTTTTCCTTTCTATCCATTTCTGTGCTTACTTTAATTTGTTTGTCTTATGAAACAAAAGTTTCAGCTTGAAAGTTTTCGCATTCTTAACATTGTATGTTTTATAATATACAACAAAACTTTTACACTTGATACACAACAATGTTCAGTGACGCATGTGACTTGAAAGAGTTAGTTTCTGCAACTTTTATAATTCATAAAATCCTCGACCTTCGCGTTGCAAATCGAAGCGCTCTAACCACCTGCCAAAGCGAGGCCACCTGTTTGAAAGGTCTAGACTTTAGGCCTAGTTGATCTATAATGCGTATACGACAGTTCAAAATATAAATCAAAACATTTGGCCTAATATACAATTTTAACTACTTATTAAACCATAAATTTCAATTGATATAGCCTGATATGTACTAGAACTTGTCACATTAAAATAAAAAAACAATATCCTTAAATAATAGCACGTGTTAGTGTATTTAAAAACGAAATTTAAACAGGTGGAGAATTTATTTCGCTAATTTTAGATTATTCCTGCGTCTTTAAAACATATTAGTTTATTATATATTCAAATTAACAAAAACATTTCAGTCATAAATTGTTCATAGTTATTAATATAAAACCACGCGAAGAAACATCTCTGAACCCGAGCGATGACTTAATATAAGTTAAGATTATAATCTATGTCCATTTCAATTACATGGCTACAAATCAGAAATAACACTAATTACACACATCGTGTCGAATAACCTTGCTCTTTTAGACGTGTAGGTCGGACTCACTGTCCATAAAAAATAATCTACGTGTTCCTTCTAGCCTCCTTTCATTCTTCACTTTTAGAACTTTGTGAGGCCCCTACTCAAGACGGACTGTTATCTGTGTTCAACAGGGTAGTATGCATAGGAGAAGTCCGTGTGAGGTCTGCTAGTAGCAATGACACAGACTCCTTCATACACATCCAAAAAGCACTGGAAATACATCTATTTCAATGTAGCGTATTTTCAGATTTTTGACATAGAAAGAGGATTAATATTTAACATAGCGCTATGTCTGCTGACTTATAACTCTTTAAAGCGGGTTTTGGAGCACAGATAGCCCATCGTGTACCTTTGTGCTTAACTTTCACTAAACGAACAAATAAACTTATTACCAGAGAGAAAACGAAGGATGCAGTCACAATAACAAATAATCTATATGAGAAGATTCAGTGTCTCTCTGTGTGTATGTGTCACGAAACTCCCCCTACACTGCTGGCTACTATCTCTCTGTGTGTATGTGTCACGAAACTCCTCCTAAACTGCTGGCTACTATCTCTCTGTGTGTATGTGTCACGAAACTCCTCCTAAACTGCTGGCTACTGTCTCTCTGTGTGTATGTGTCACGAAACTCCTCCTAAACTGCTGGCTACTGCCTCTCTGTGTGTATGTGTCACGAAACTTCCCCTACACTGCTGGCTACTATCTCTCTGTGTGTATGTGTCACGAAACTCCTCCTAAACTGCTGGCTACTGCCTCTCTGTGTGTATGTGTCACGAAATTCTCCTACACTGCTGGCTACTGCTTCTCTGTGTGTATGTGTCACGAAATTCTCCTACACTGCTGGCTACTGCTTCTCTGTGTGTATGTGTCACGAAACTCCTCCTAAACTGCTGGCTACTGTCTCTCTGTGTGTATGTGTCACGAAACTCCCCCTGCACTGCTGGCTACTGTCTCTTTGTGTGTATGTGTCACGAAACTCCCCCTACACTGCTGGCTACTGTCTCTCTGTGTGTATGTGTCACGAAACTTCCCCTACACTGCTGGCTACTGTCTCTCTGTGTGTATGTGTCACGAAACTCCTCTTAAACTGCTGGCTACTGTCTCTCTGTGTGTATGTGTCACGAAACTCCTCCTAAACTGCTGGCTACTGTCTCTCTGTGTGTATGTGTCACGAAACTCCTCCTAAACTGCTGGCTACTGTCTCTTTGTGTGTATGTGTCACGAAACTCCCCCTACACTGCTGGCTACTGTCTCTCTGTGTGTATGTGTCACGAAACTCCCCCTACACTGCTGGCTACTGTCTCTCTATGTGTATGTGTCACGAAACTCCTCCTACACTGCTGGCTACTGTCTCTCTATGTGTATGTGTCACGAAACTCCTCCTAAACTGCTGGCTACACCGACTTCTAAGCAATGCCAAACAATATTTTTTTTTCGGTTTCGAGATCTTCAAAATTCAAAACGATAATATTTTTATAGCACCTCCTGGGTGACCAGGTATTTCCTGAAAACACTTTTATTCTAAACTGCTGGACTCATTAACAACTAAACAGTGCCAAGCGAATTGTCTCAGCTCTGAGATTTGCACAAAGGTAAAACTTTTCACCTAAACTCCATAAGGAAACCCGGATATACAAAAATACCTTTAAGTGAATTCTTCGAAAGTTTACCCCACATCTAGCAGCGATTTACATTTGAGCACATAAATAACTAGACCTACTAATTACCGTTCGTAACTTCGTTAAAGAAATTTTATTTCTGTAATGTCAGCAACAATAATTAAACAGCATTATCTTAGAATTATAGCAGACTTGTAGATGTAGTTCATAATCAGAACTTCAGTATTAATTCAATAATTCTCTAATTTATAGCAGACTTGTAGATGAAGTTCATAATCAGAACTTCAGTATTAATTCAATAATTCTCTAATTTATAGCATACTTGTAGATGTAGTTCATAATCAGAACTTCAGTATTAATTCAATAATTCTCTAATTTATAGCAGACTTGTAGATGCAGTTCATAATCAGAACCTCAGTATTAATTCAATAATTCTCTAATTTAGAGCAGACTTGTAGATGTAGTTCATAATCAGAACCTCATATTAATTCAATAATTTTCCAATTTATTTTAAAAGAAATATAAAAACAAAGGAAGAAACCGAAGCTTCAACACGGTGTGAAGACTGGCAGTAAAATGATTTTGATACAATTCATCTTTCTTATGCTGACATTTGAAACCGTGAAGATGTTTTCGGTGATTTTCCAATCATCAGCTGTGACTATAAACCCTTTCTGTGTTCCAAACTATAGTAAGAATAACACGAATGTGGGGAACAAGTTCTGTTGTATTCAGAAGTTTTGTACTCAAGGGCTTTCTTTCTCTTAGCCATCTTTAATTTTGAGCTAATGGATTAAAACGAAAGCTGATACTTAACAATACTTATCGTCAGCAATTGGGCTGGTCTTTTCTAATTGACCAGTGGAATTTGGTCATCACATTCACCATTAGTCACAGCTCTGTAGGACGGAACAAGTCTTTACGGCAACAGGACGCTAACTTGGGACCATGGGACTTACAAACTGGGCACATTAAAGAGCGTGCAACGTCAGGTTCATGAAAAGTAATGTTCTGTTATTATATCCGATATTCCAGCTGACCCATAGTGCAGAGCCAGACTCATGAAAAGTAATGTTCTGGTATTATATCCGATATTCTAGCTGACCCGTAGTGCAGAGCCAGGCTCATGAAAAGTAATGTTCTGTTATTATATCCGATATTCTAGCTGACCCGTAGTGCAGAGCCAGACTCATGAAAATTAATGTTCTGTTATTATATCCGATATTCCAGCTGACCCATAGTGCAGAGCCAGACTCATGAAAAGTAATGTTCTGGTATTATATCCGATATTCTAGCTGACCCATAGTGCAGAGCCAGGCTCATGAAAAGTAATGTTCTGTTATTATATCCGATATTCTAGCTGACCCGTAGTGCAGAGCCAGACTCATGAAAATTAATGTTCTGTTATTATATCCGATATTCCAGCTGACCCATAGTGCAGAGCCAGACTCATGAAAAGTAATGTTCTGGTATTATATCCGATATTCTAGCTGACCCGTAGTGCAGAGCCAGGCTCATGAAAAGTAATGCTCTGTTATTATATCCGATATTCTAGCTGACCCGTAGTGCAGAGCCAGGCTCATGAAAAGTAATGTTCTGTTATTATATCCGATATTCTAGCTGACCCATAGTGCAGAGCCAGGCTCATGAAAAGTAATGTTCTGTTATTAT
Source organism: Tachypleus tridentatus (assembly GCF_004210375.1). Taxonomy (NCBI): domain Eukaryota; kingdom Metazoa; phylum Arthropoda; class Merostomata; order Xiphosura; family Limulidae; genus Tachypleus; species Tachypleus tridentatus. Next base: position 20,118,275 of record NC_134835.1, read on the forward strand.
ATCCGATATTCTAGCTGACCCATACCACACTAAACGAATGTCCTTGTATTCTTGTTATGTTGACCTTTTCTTATTGATGACCATATCGAAAGTCGCATAACTTTCTCTCCAGGTAGAAATAGTAGGTTAAATTGTGATTTATAATATTTTCGATTAAGTCCTACAAAAATGTAGAAGATAATCCGAGACATAAATTTTAAGCAATTACTTATAGTTATTTACATTTTTTTTATTTTAACTTATAACAACTGATAATTACTTATAGTTATTTACATTTTTTTTTTATTTTAACTTCTAACAACTGATAATTACTTATAGTTATTTACATTTTTTTTATTTTAACTTATAACAACTGATAATTACTTATAGTTATTTACATTTTTTTTATTTTAACTTATAACAACTGATAATTACTTATAGTTATTTACATTTTTTATTTTAACTTATAACAACTGATAATTACTTATAGTTATTTACATTTTTCTATTTTAACTTATAACAACTGATAATTACTTATAGTTATTTGTATTTTTTTTATTTTAACTTATAACAACTGATAATTACTTATAGTTATTTACATTTTTTTATTTTAACTTATAACAACTGATAATTACTTATAGTTATTTACCATTTTTTTATTTTAACTTATAACAACTGATAATTACTTATAGTTATTTACATTTTTTTTATTTTAACTTATAACAACTGATAATTACTTATAGTTATTTACATTTTTTTTATTTTAACTTATAACAACTGATAATTACTTATAGTTATTTGTAATTACTTACAGTTGCTTATAGTAACTTATGATATTTGATAATTGCTTATAGTAATTTATAAAAGCTGATAGTTACTTCTCTGGTCCCGCATGGCGAGGTGGGTTAAGACGTTCGACAGGTAATCTAAAGGTCACGAGCTCGAACCCCTGTAGCATCAAACATGCTCGCCCTTTTAGCCGTGAGGGCATTATAATGTGACGGTGAATCCCACTATTCGTTGGTAAAAGAGTAGCCCAAGAGTTGGCGGTGGGTGGTGATAACTAGCTGCTTTCTTTCTAGTCTTACACTGCTAAATTAGGGACGGCTTGAGCAGATAGCCCTCGAGTAGCTTTGTGCGAAATTTAAAAATAGACAAACAAACAATAGTTACTTCTTATAATTATTTATAATTCCTGTTCATAGTTTATGCTGCTGAGCCTGTCAACTTCATGCTGTAGATAGCTACACTAGACAGGCGAAATTACGACTAGCTAATTTACAGTTCTATCTAGATTGATATATTTTTTCACCAGCAACTAAAGTTCTTGAGGTTTTTCGTTGCCAACACGGAACTTTGTAAAAGCAGTCATTGAGTAGTGGACTTTGTAGTCTCGTGATAGAGAAACTTGCTCAGCTGTTTTACTGTAACACCTTCCGTGCCAAACTTACTTGTTGAAAATGTCAGTTTTACTGACATCTTAAACTATTACGAGTTAATTAGTTTCAAATAAAAACCCGAAGGTATCTTCTGGAGCGTAGAGAGCCTCACCTTACACATTCCATGCCGACCAACCCACCAATGGGTTAATCATCTGTATTCAGGATGGGCCACTCGAACTAACGTTGTTTGTGACCCAAACTTCTGGTTAAACAGAATTCTATGAAACATAATAATAAGCTCAGAAATGAAGTGTTTTTTTTTCAACATTATGTAAAAAAGCAACTTAATTCTTGTACTAGAAAAAAGTACAGAATCTACATTGTCATGTTTCACAGCTCAATGTGGCTTTGCTCTAAAACATGCAAATAAACAAAACACAGATATGAGAAATTTAAAGCTGTCCTTTATTCTATCTAGATTTGGATGAGTTAAATAAACTTTCTGCTAATGAAACCAAGAATTTTTCTTTTTGTTTACACATTTACCAAAGAATGCAGAAATGCTAAGAATAGTCATGTTACGTCAGCGTGTATGAGTCCTCCTTTACTGGTTTGATATTAGTCCTTTACTGGCTTGATAGCAGTACGCCAAGAGGTTATAATTTGCATAAGGTTTCCGAGGTAAAAATTATACGTAAAACACCTTCGTAAAATCACAGCACTTGCAGCAATGTAATAACTACAGAAAATACTGCAAATAATGCAGTGTGGAATTATATTTTTTATTTTAAAATTTGCGAATTAAAAAGCTAAGAAAATAAAACCCCACAGTTTCCAACATCTTACAGCCAAACTCAAACAGTTTTTATTGACATTTCAATAAACTTCTCTGTGTACACCATTAATGGCTCTCAATACGTTTAATAGTTATTTGATTTCTCTCCATGTTTGCAGCAATAGTTACACTGGCGATGCATCAGTTTTCATGATATTTAGCGTTTCACGATATCCTTAACACACCCCCATATTTCATTCTTATATTGGCGTCTCTAATTACGCTGCACCACAGTCACTGATGTGGTCTCTGCAAGTCTAACGAAGCATTGAGGGTTTTCTTGCACAGTTGTCAGTTTACACAGTAACAATACCCATTGGTTTGAAAATAAAACAAAATAAAAAGTAAAAAACAGTTTAAGTTGACTAGAAGATTTAATGAATAAATTTGAAGAGTAGGAAAGAAAATATTGGACCACCTTATACTTTTAACACGGACTTATGTAAAAGTAATGACTTAAGCCATTAGAGGTTAACTATATGTATGGATACTAGCAACAACTGCAATTATTGAAAACTAAATTACCAAGTTCTCAGGGTCTTCGGTGTAGCTCTAGTGGGGTTTATCTTCTTCTGATTACTGTGAAAGAACTCACTTAAATAAAAGTATATTTGATTTACTTAATAAAAAAAGAAATAACAACAAAACAATAACACCAGTTAATGTAATATTTATTATAGCTGCTGATGCCAGCAGGAACTTACAACAAAATGTAGGCAGAACAATGCCTACTGATATATTTACACATACATTGCGACAATTCATAATTTCTCTGAGTTATTGTGTTTTTTTTAATTTCGCACAAAGCTACACGAGGGCTATCAGCGCTAACCGACCCTAATTTAGCAGTGTAAGACGAGTCATCAGAGATAAGCTAGTCATCACCACTCACCGCCAACCCTTGGGCTACTCTTTTACAACGAATATTGAGATTGAACGTACATAATAACACCCTCACGGCGGAAAGGGCGAGCATGTTTGGTGTGACAGGAATTCGACCCCGCGACTCTCGGATTACGAGTCGAGTACGTTAACCACTTGGCCACGCTAAGCCATTTCTTCGAGTTCATAACAGTGGATTACAACAATAATTAATTTGGCTTTTTGAAGTCAAACGTAGGAAGGACAGTGGACTTAATCTTACCACAACCATTGAATTACTGAACTGCAAACAACTACTGATATATGCAGAGAGCTTTTTCAAAGCTGCAATACTATGAACATGCTAAATGTAAAAAACACAGGTTATGCAAATTTCAACTACTTGGTAGCGCCACCGTCGCCGTACTAATCATTGAGCATCGATAGTGTTGCATCTTAACTGTGCACATTTAACAACATACACATCTGATATGTCTCGTTCAAACACATATAGCACATCATATTATCCTTTGTATTTACTGCAGCATAAAATAGCTTGGATTAGTGTTTCAAATAAGTGTCATTTTTAATAATATCTTTCATGTAAAATAAGTTACAATAAAATGTGTTGTTTAAACCTTTTTTGTACGTTAAAAAGAGTAATTCTTAAAGAAAAATAAGACAAACCCAATCATTAGTTTAAATGGTCTTGGAGAACCTCAAATCTGTATGTTACATTTAAAAACTCTTAGAGGACCCAAAGCCGTACGTTACATTTACAAAATTTTGCTGGACCCAAAGCCGTATGCTACCTTTAAAAACTCTTGGAGGACCCAAAGCCGTATGTTACATTTAAAAAATCTTAGAGGACCCAAAGCCGTATGTTACATTTAAAAACTCTTAGAGGACCCAAAGCCGTATGTTACATTTAAAAACTCTTGGAGGACCCAAAGCCGTATGCTACATTTAAAATTTCTTGGAAGACCCAAAGCCGTATGTTACATTTAAAAACTCTTAGAGGACCCCAAGCTGTATGTTACATTTAAAAACTCTTAGAGGACCCAAAGCCGTATGTTACATTTAAAAATTTTTGGTGGACCCAAAGCCGTATGCTACATTTAAAACCTTTTGGAAGACCCAAAGCCGTATGTTACATTTAAAAAATCTTAGAGGACCCAAAGCCGTATGTTTCATTTAAAAACTCTTAGAGGACCCAAAGCCGTATGTTACATTTAAAAACTCTTGGAGGACCCAAAGCCGTATGCTACATTTAAAATTTCTTGGAAGACCCAAAGCCGTATGTTACATTTAAAAACTCTTAGAGGACCCCAAGCTGTATGTTACATTTAAAAACTCTTAGAGGACCCAAAGCCGTATGTTACATTTAAAAATTTTTGGTGGACCCAAAGCCGTATGCTACATTTAAAAACTTTTGGAAGACCCAAAGCCGTATGTTACATTTAAAATCTTAGAGGACCCAAAGCCGTATGTTTCATTTAAAAACTCTTAGAGGACTCAAAGCCGTATGCTACATTTAAAAACTCTTAGAGGACCCCAAGCCGTATGTTACATTTAAAAACTCTTGGAGGACCCAAAGCCGTATGTTACATTTAAAAATTTTTGGTGAACCCAAAGCCGTATGCTACATTTAAAAACTCTTGGACGACCCAAAGCCGTATGTTACATTTAAAAACTCTTAGAGGACCCAAAGCCGTATATTACATTTAAAAAATTTTGGTGGACCCAAAGCCGTATGCTACATTTAACAACTCTTGGAAGACCCAAAGCCGTATGTTACATTTAAAAACTCTTAGAGAACCCCAAGCTGTATGTTACATTTAAAAACTCTTGGAGGACCCAAATCCGTATGTTACATTTAAAAACTCTTAGAGGACCAAAAGCCGTACGTTACATTTAAAAATTTTTGCTGGACCCAAAGCCGTATGCTACATTTAAAAACTCTTGGAAGACCCAAAGCCGTATGTTACATTTAAAAACTCTTAGAGAACCCCAAGCTGTATGTTACATTTAAAAACTCTTGGAGGACCCAAATCCATATGTTACATTTAAAAACTCTTAGAGGACCCAAAGCCGTATGTTACATTTAAAAACTTTTAGACGACCCAAATCCGTATGCTACATTTAAAAACTCTTAGAGGACCCAAAGTCGTATGTTACATTCTTGACCTCATTTGTTAGATGTCAAACTAACAGAGAAAGGACAGGTATGTCTAATCATGAGCTGAACAACTGTTGGAGGACCCAAAGCCTTATGTTATATTCTTGACCTCATTTGTCAAATGTCCAACTAACAAAGGAAAGACAGGTATGTCCAATCATGAGTTAAACAACTCTTGGAGGACCCATAGCCTTATGTTACATTCTTGACCTCATTTGTCAGAGTATAAAACCAATTATGCAAATCACAAATGTGAGTTTATAACAAATGAAGACCAGCGTTTAACCTACTTACAGTTGCTTAGGATAAATGATACTTTCTGTTTAGGAAGAAACCTTGCTGATTGCCTCTCAGAGGAACAGTGGTATGTCTATAGTCTTACAATGCTTGAAACTGGCCTTTGGCACCCGTGGCGGGCAAAGCAGAGATAGTCCATTGTATAGCTTTGTGCTCAATTCTAAAGAGCAATAACAATAACTTTGCCGGTCGCAATCACTTTGTATGTGACTACTGCCACCTACAGGATTGTATTGCAAATAATTTAGTGGGAAAATGCGTACAATGGAACTGATAGCTTTGAGCAGTGCAGCTGTGTAGAGAAACATAGTTACTGGCAACAAATGTTTCCAAACATATCGTTATCGTATATTCGTTATCGGTATTCTGGTCAAATATGACCTGGTGGTTAGGGTGATCAACTCGTAAGCTGAGGGTCGCGGGTTCGGATCTATATACCGAACATGCTTTCCCTTTCAATTGTTGGAGCGTCATAAAATGATGGTAAATTTCGTTATTTATTGGTAAAAGACTAGTCCAAAAGTTGGCGGTGGGTGGGTTGAGAAATGGCCTTCTGTCTTTCATTATTAAATTGAGGACGGCGAGCGCAGTTCTGCGCGAAATCCAAACCAAGTCAAATCGAACCATCTTCAATGCGTTTTTAATGACTCTCTCAGGTTTTAGACCTAATTCCTGATAAAGGCGAACTGAACTGCATCTCTAATGTCGTCAGGCACATCAGCTAACCTCCCACTATTCTTCCTTCGATATGACTCATTAGAATCTCTGCCAACCTTCTAATGCGTGTTTTCACACAGTTGTCCTTTTTTCATTTTTCAAAACTACAAGTAATATAATAACGAAAGTCATCTTGAAAGGAAGTGTATGTATAACCATAACAAAACGTTGTTTCCAAGTTGTTACTAGAATATTCAGAAACATTATTACCTATTGATGTCACCAACACTTACTAACTGGTTTCAAGTGCAAGTCTCGAAATGAGTCCCCATGTCAAGGACTTAATATTATTCCTCCATTAATAGTCATTAATGTTGCTATGTAGAGAGGACACTGTGGCCTAGGTTGTTCCCTTCTATTTATAAAGTCTGTCAATCATGTGAGGACGACGACCTTGGGGCGTTCACTTGAATAGCCCCAAAGCACAGAACTCCGTCGTAGATACCTGCTGAGTGTATAGTAAGATTTATTCTTTGTGTTCGTATCTTGTGGAGGAACCGGTGATCAGACGTGGACCTGCAGATTGCTACTTTGTACTAATGGTTTGTTTGTTTTAGCACAAATCTACACAATGAGCTGTCGGTAATATGTCTTCTGTGTGGCTCACACCTGGAATCTGAACATTATAAGCCTACAGACTTACTACAGGGGACTTATCTAAACAGAACTATTTCTTAATGATATTCTGTACTCACATGTATAGTATTTCCTTGCCATGTAATAGAGTCTTCACAATGTAGGCACACTTCATCTTAACGTTCTCTCGTTTAATTTACTGTTTTAGCTATAGCCTGAAATCATAATAAATTCCTTGGAAGACTTATTGTGACATACTGTTTATCACTTTTTAAATTCTGCATCACGGACAAGACTACAATAAATTGCTGAGACAATATGAAATACTTACGTTTGTATGTTTCTTTTTCGAATTTCGCGCAAGCCTACACGAGGGCTATCTGCGCTAGCCGTCCCTAATTTAGAAGTGTAAGACAAGAGAGGAAAGGCAACCAATCATCACCACCTACCACCAACTCTTGGTCTACTTTTATTACCACGAATAGTGGGATTAACGGTCACAATTTAACGCCTCCATGGCTGAAAGGGCGAGCATTTTTGATTTGATGGAGATTCCAACCTGCGACCCCCAGATTACGAGTGGAGCGCCTTAACCACGTGGCCATGCGATACGGAAATCTCTCAATGTAAAGACATTCTTATCTACCACAGTTACTGCTTTAGACACTTGATATTCTACCACAGTTACTGCTTTAGACAATTTATATTCTACTGTAATAAAACTTGTGTAAATTATCTTGTTTATATTTGATTACAATTTACAGCTTTTACAGAAAGTAAAATCAGTTTTTAAACAGGTACAACGTTTGGATCGCGGGTGCAATTATTTTCAAGTACAGAAGTTTTTACTGTAAAGAATGTTTTACTATTTACTTCACGCTGATTGATATTTATATAAATAAATAAAATTAATAAATTCTAAAATTTAAATATATTGTTGAATTTTGTTTGTGTGTGTGTGTCTTGTTATAGCAAAGCTACATCGGACCATTTGCTGAGTCCATGTATTTTGATTGTTGATTTAAATACTAGAACATTCTATTCACTTCACGCGGACTGATACTTATATAAATAAGTAAAATTAATAAATTCTAGAATTTAAATACATTGTTGTATTTTGAATGTTGATTTAAATGCTAAAACATTCTTAACTGTAAGAACTTGTGAACTTGATAGAAACGTCGTACCTGTTTAAAACTAATCTTATTTATTGTAAATTGTAATAAAATATACTTCTTCAGTAAGTAAATTCAAAATAAAAATAGTTTATTTATAGTTCCAAGGTAGGTTGCTATTTTAGCTGCAGTGGATTGATATACACTTTCTTTGTTACTATTGGTCAAACTATTTTCACTATCTCAGTTACGAATCAAGCCGCCTGCCCTGTTAGAATCAGTATTCCTTTATTTTACCAATACATCCAACATTAGAAATATTATTTTCTTCTAAACCCTTGCTTACCTCGCTTGTTTTTTATAACTATTGAAAAAAGGAATTTGGTAAAGGTAAAGTTTTAGGCACCATCTCTACTTCAGTGATGACGAGAAACCCACTTGTTGAGAAATTTATATGCAAAAACGGCTCGTTTGGGCTGAGAAAACACTTTACATAGAAGAGCGAACAATAAATGTACGAGAAGTGTAAGTTTTTGTGTTCTTCTCAGTGTATTTGTACTTACCTGTTACCTGTTACCATTATGTCTGAACTGTTCGCTCTTCTATGTAAAGTGTTTTCTCAGCCCAAACGAGCCGTTTTTGCATATAAACCATCTCTACTTGTAAAATTCACTGTTCCAAATGAATTTTGATACGAGGCCACAGAGATGACCAGAGACAAGTTGACTAGATATACATATTATGACCAACGTCGTAAACAATTCTCCATATATTTGCCTTTGTTTTGTATTAAGTGTACTCGTGTATTTCTTCAGATAGGAGGTTCCATTATTTAATTCGAAAGACCTTCAGAGAAGCAAATATAAAAAAAACTACTTCATAAATACAAATAGCATTTTGTACAAGCGCTGCTACTTGCATTTTTTATAGTTTTTGTTATGAGTGATTTATATTCATGCTTTCAAATTCTTGTAACAAAATTACTAACAAATCAAGCAGTTTTAATTGTTATAAATAAAACTTTAGAAAAATCTATTCGTTTTCTGTAGATCAGATAAATATATTTCCCTAACAATAATAGTATAAACTTCATTGTTATCGCTTTAATACGTGCTTTGAAATATAAACTTTAACCTCAGACACCAAAATAAAAAAAGTGCTTTCATTAAGTAGCCTCGTAAATTTGACTATAATTTATACGAAATATAGTAGAGACCACAATAGTTGATTCGGTGTTCTTGCTGAATAGAATGAGGTTTGTGCTGAATATCAAAGATTCTTCAGGATATTAGGTTTTGATTGCAACAAATCTTTGTTATTTGAAGTTATCTTGAGGCCTAAGGGTGAACATAAAAATGCTTTTAGGTCGAGTGTGTAAGTCACCTTTCCCACTATTTAGTGACACACAGCTACGTGGAAGCCTGTATTTATGTTAACCGCAGAGGCCTAGCTGTAGTCTTAAGTAACCTTCATACCTCAAATAGAAGGAAGGGTTAGGGAAATAACAGATGTTATCGTCATTCCAACCCATCTTTTGCACGTTAATTACACGTCACGTGGTAATTTGTAGCATGATCTGTTGTTACCATGGGCTTAGTTTAAATATTTAACAAAATCGTGAAGTTCGTTCATAATATAAAAAATGTGGTTATTTACTGATAAACCTGGCGTTTCAATAAGATCGTTTGAATGAACTTTTAATAAGTTCTGAAACTTGTTTCACTATATTGTTGTTAAAAACAAAAATAAAAAACCATGGAACAAAGTTACTATTTCCACTGGTCACAACTGATTAACTTACGAGAGCAACAGGACGACTGTTGATTTCACGTGATAATATATGAAGTTATAATATTTTTTCCCACTAACTTAAGCTACAAATTTTATAATGATATTTTTATTATGTTGAATTAGATTAATATGACGCTGGAGATTAGTCAGTTTTTCCTTACTTAACAAAATACGAACAAAATTTCTAATAATTTTCTGTAATCCGTGGTACAGCAAACCTTGCAGACGGCATATCATCTAGATCCAGTTCACAGACTGCCATACATTAATTTGTCTTAAACATTGGACTTCCAGGTAACTTAACTGTCACGTCAAACTAGCACTGATCCATCACTATTCGTCTGTTTTTTATAAACCCGATTTCGGATCATCCTTAATCAATTACAATGTCGTTTCAGCAGTCGCTAAGTGTTTCCATTTTCGAATTGCCCGAAAGCACTTCACAAGTGTCGATATATTGAAATGCAAATACAACATATTGTTCGAAATTTACCATAACGACGTTAAAAGATTTCCTGTGAAAACGGTTTCACTCATAAGTAGAGTAGTCTCCATAGTAACCTAATACAATTATTAATATTTGTATACATAGTTCATACGTTGTAAAAACAATTTCATTCAGTCTCCATAACAACCTAATGTAACTGTCAATATCTGTATAACTAACATTATACGTTGTAAAAAGGATATAGTTTTCATATCAAGATAAAGAACTATCGATATCTCTATACATGCGCAACATGTATTTCTTTATCGCACATACAGGTGTTTATGTTTAAACTATATTAGACGCTATTTACCCAGGTAATAATAATAATTGGGCCCGGCATGGCCTAGCGCGTAAGGCATGCGCCTCGTAATCTGAGGGTCTCGGGTTCGCATCCGCGTCGCGCCAAACATGCTCGCCCTCTCAGCTGTGGGGGCGTTGTAATGCCACGGTCAATCCCACTATTAGTTGGTAAAAGAGTAGCCAAAGAGTTGGCGGTGGGTGGTGATGACTAGCTACCTTCCCTCTAGTCTTACACTGCTAAATTAAGGACGGCTCGGTGCAGTAGGCTAACAACCTACTCACTTAAATACCTGTTGAAGAAACCGCAAGCGATTGCGGCCCTATGTTCCTAGATGGAATCTAATGGTGATAACTAACTAACTAACTAATAATACTAATTACATGAGTATCATATTCGTAGTTTATATATAATTTTACAACAATGAGTTATGATAACATTACAGAAGTTGTGTACTTAAGTATTAGAAAAATTGTTAAATTTGTTTTTAATACAACATTTTATCTACTTTTATATTTTTTTAAAAACGAGTCTAACTTTGGTCCCTTCTTTGTGTAATTATACTTTTTGGTAAAGTATTTGTGTTTTAAAAATCAAACACTATTTTCAATACGTTCGTCATATTGTTGGGGGACGACATATATTTTCATGACATAATGAAGGAAATATTTAATTATATACCGTACCATGGTAACTCATTGTTTCATCGTAACATAATCACGAATGTACGCAGTTGTTTGGCAAAATCCACTTCTTTAGTGATGTAAAAAAACATGTTTATATAGTTGTAGCGCAGCCGACTGTGCTGTTTAACGCTTCCTACACAACCTACATTTTATTGACGAAACATTAGCTTGAAATAATCTCATGTAATGGTTTCTGTTGATATTTTTAATTGGAAGCTGTTTTGTCAGATTTTGTAGGCCGGACTCTTTACAGTAATTGTCTGTGACTTCTTGGCGATAAATTTCAACAATAAACAAATGGGAACACAGTTCACTTGTTTTACAGTAATATATTAAAACGAGTCATATGTACACACAAACATTCATTACACAGTTGATTGTCACGCTTGTATCCAGAGCTTTAATTAATTGTCTCCTTTTTCCACCAAAGTTCACAGAGGCTGATTCAATTACATTAGAACACAACTGAGAAAATGAATTATTCTTCTCTGTTCTATTACTACAATACCATCTGTGATAAGTTCACTTTAAAAATCGCCAATATATGTTTTTATAGCCAAACTAACAATGCCATAGTCTAGATCTGAATAACAATCGTTTAAAGTGTACTTACACTTTGACCGAAGTCTAGATCATTCTAGATATTCTGATGCAATAATACACAACAACAAAAATTCAGAACGCTCTAATGACATGACGTAGTAATCGTTAACTTATAACAGTTGAACGTATACGCTACATAACCTATGATTTGTTAAGAATTACGTAAACAAACTTGCCATTAACTATCGCTTTTAAAAATAACTAGATATGATACTCGCGCTATGTTATCTGTCTAAACCATAAAGCTCGAATTAAATTTAAGCTCAAACAATAGTGTATATCTAACTGTTACACTGACTTTGAGCAGAAGCAAGCTTTGTGGTGTGACAGAGATAAAAGTGTAAAGAGGTTGTGAGCTTGAGATTTAAACATTTTCGTAGGTTTTTATTTTCGTATAAGAAATAAGCTGATAACAGTGTTAAACTTAAACTAGTAAGATATTACGTTGTCAGAAATATATATCAGAGTTGTCACGATGACATATAGAAGCTGAATATTGAGTAAATTATCATTGGTTGGTTGGTTTAATCCAACGTTTGTTGCTTACAACGTGTCTTAATTGTCTGCTGTTTCAACTGTACTCAGAGTAAGTTTTGCAACCACCAAGGCAGCATGGACAAGAATAACTTTCATCTGATTTTCTTATACAATTTCAAATTTGGACAAAAAAGTTATTGAATCTACATGGAACATCAACCAGGCGTTCGGTCGGGGATCTCTGAACATACAGATGAGTGTTGGTTTTAAAGGTTTCAACATGAAGATGAAAGTTATGAAGACCATGAATGTTGTGGAAGGAAGCCATCTTTAGATGTAAAAACATTAAGGGAAGCAGTTGAAACAGACCCTCGCACAAATGGTTGTGAGCTTGCAGAAAAGCTGGGCACAAGCAAATCAAGCATTACCAACCACCTGAGTGTGATTAGAAAGACGAAAAAGTTGAATAAGTGGGTTCTGTATGAGCTGACTGAAGATCAACAAAGTTGGCCTTATGAGACCTGTCATGGATGATGCTCCAAAAATTGAAAGAATTGGGAATTGAGGTTCTGCCTCATCCACCTTATTCCCCAGACTTTTCCCCTACAGATTTTAATTTTTTTCATGCATGTTGATAACATTTTGAACAATAGACGCTTTCGAAACCAGGTAATTGCAGAAGAAGCTTTCAGGGAGTTGATTGACCACAGAAACTACATAGATTTCTACAGCAGGAGCACAAACAGCTTCGTTACACGTTGGCAAAAATGTGTTGTAGCAAATGGTGTTTCATTTTCCAAACTTCGCAGTTCAAAAACGACATATAACTTTGGACAACTTAATATTAAATGGTTAAAATTCAAGGAATGTGTGTGTATATCTTTTTGTAAATCGATCAACGATTGTAAAAGTTAAACTAACAAAAGAGAAATGTTGGAAACAAAAAGTGAAAACTTCAGTTGAACAAATCATCCAGTGGGAAAAGAATCAGTTATTTTAGCTCAATCGAATAATATAAACAAAGCAAAAACAACTTGATTTCAAATAAGGATGAATTTTTATTTGTTTTTGATTTTAGCACAAAGCTACACGAGGGCTACCTGTCCCTAATTTAGCAGTGTAAGACTTAAAGGAAGGCAGCTAGTCATCACCACCCACTGCAAATTCTTGAACTACTCTTTTGCAAACGAATAATGGAATTGACAGTCACATTATAACGCTCCCACGGCTGAAAAGGCGAGCATTTTCGGTGCGATAGGGATTCGAACCCGCAACCCTTAGATCACGAGTTAAGCGCCTTAACCACCTGTACATGCTGGGCCAAATCAGGATGAATGATTAGAAATCAGGAAGTTTCTAAATGACTCTTGTATTTGCACAACATACAAGAACTGTTTTCACATTCCTGAAGATGACGTGAAACCAGACTGAAACAAGTAGAGTGATTTTTGCAACCAAGGACCGGCTTAAACAAAGATTTTAATTGTGTGTTATGAAACATTGTTCTTTTGTAGGTTTTAGTATTTATATGTACTAATAATACCTTGGCTCACGAGATTACACAGTACACGATATACAACCTAGACCTTTGATACTTCTTAATAAACAGAATGAAGTTTATATGTGAAACTGAATGCAGTGTCATACGAATGTTCTGTTGTTTTATACGAATCTTCTGTTGTTTTTTGCTACCAATATAAAATGATTGGTGCATGATGACCAATATACAGTACAATGCAAATTTGTTGCTTTAGTAGCTGATATAGCATTTGACATGCAAGTTGAATAGTGCAATGGATATGTTTGGTATTTTAAATTATAAACCATGGTTAACCATGAATAGCTATACATAATATTGTAATCATTCTATATGTAGATAAGTACAGTAACATATTTTACCGTATCATATAGACTACAGGATTGTGTAAAAGTTATATACTGTTTGCTTCTTTACAACTGCTATATATTTCGGATACTGCTGACTCCATAACTCTAATAATCTTTCTCTGGTGTTGGCGATGAATGTAAACCTCGTAATGTCGATACTGATGAGTTACTTTCTTGTGGTGATGATGTAAAAACTGGTTTACGTGAGTAACTGACAGCTCTGTTCTTCTTGGACCATCATCATCACACTACGCCACAGAAATCATGGATTCATCAGCAATATGTCTTGTGGTATGTCTCTTGTCACTGAAAAATTGGAAGTTTACTGACATCAGTAAAATTTGTGGACAAAAATGACAATTTATTAGTAATCTGTCAAATGACAATTTATTAGTAATCTGTCAAATGCTGAAACGTATTCTTATTTTTATAAGCATGCGCTACCAACATAAGTCTGTTTCTTTCTTGTGGTTGTAACCACAAGTTTAAATTATCTGAAAACTACTCGTGGTTATACTATACACACAGCCCACAATTGGATGACTATATTTCTGGTCCTTGTGCTTTCTTTCAGATCATAGTTAACGTGATATAATAAATAAATAATTTAACAACTGAGTTTAAATTCGTAATACTTTAAGTAATCAATTTAAACTTGCTTATTATCGTGAATCTATGTAGGCTACCGATACATCAGGTAAAAGGTAATAAATGTTTAATGTTTTACATTTCCACTCACAAAATAACATCATAAATTTCTTGAGATATGAAGTAATTCGAGTTGAAACTGTTGATGAAGTGAAAAATACTGGATTCTTCTGGACCAACATGTCTCCGTGTAGTAGATGACAACCAAGAAAACTGGGAAGCATTTATGAATTTTGTTACACCACAAAGGATCAGAGCAACATGTGTAATTACAAAGATTGTCTTTAGATGAACGGTTTAGTTAAGGAAGAGCTAGTGTCGTAAGACAGATTCGAGACATGTCAAGCAAGGCCTAGTATAGCTTGAGTCACTCATTTAATCTTGGTAGTATAGAATCTCTCCAGTTCCAATAATACAGAATTACGTCGATCAAATTAAAGATATAACTAAGTGTTATAAATTCTCAGTGGCTTTACCAAAATTAGGGACTGTGGACATACAGCCTCATTAACTTTGTCAAAACTAGGGGATGGTGTCATATAGTCTCAGTAATTTGGGCCACAATAGCTTTGTCAAAACTAGGGGATGGAGTCATATAGTCTGAGTAATTTGGGCCACAATAACTTAGTCAAAACTTGGGGATGGTGTCATATAGTCTCAGTAATTTAAGCCACAACAGCTTTGTCAAAACTAGGGAATGGTGTCATATAGTCTCAGTAATTTGGGCCACAATAGCTTTGTCAAAACTAGGGGATGATGTCATATAGTCTCAGTAATTTAAGCCACAACAGCTTTGTCAAAACTAGGGAATGGTGTCATATAGTCTCAGTAATTTGGGCCACAATAGCTTTGTCAAAACTTGGGGATGGTGTCATATAGTCTCAGTAATTTGGGCCACAATAGCTTTGTCAAAACTTGGGGATGGTGTCATATAGTCTCAGTAATTTGGGCCACAATAGCTTTGTCAAAAGTAGGGGATGGTGTCATATAGTCTCAGTAATTTGGGCCACAATAGCTTTGTCAAAACTAGGGAATGGTGTCATATAGTCTCAGTAATTTGGGCCACAATAGCTTTGTCAAAACTAGGGAATGGTGTCATATAGTCTCAGTAATTTGGGCCACAACAGCTTTGTAATAATTAGTTAAGAACATTGATCTTTGGATTCTTCAAGATATGTTTATTAAGCAAAAGATTGTTTTTCGTATTCGTTACGTTGTATTTATTAATAAAAGAATGCTCTTTGTATTTGACAAACTATAGTTAGTAAACAAAACAGTGTTCCTTGTATTCGTTACGCTGTATTTATTAAACAAAACATTTTTCTTTGTATTTGTTACGCTGTACTTATTAAACAAAACAGTGTTCTTTGTATTCGTTACGCTGTATTTATTAAACAAAACATTTTTCTTTGTATTCGTTACGCTGTATTTATTAAACAAAACATTTTTCTTTGTATTCGTTACGCTGTATTTATTAAACAAAACAGTGTTCCTTGTATTCGTTACGCTGTATTTATTAAACAAAACATTTTTCTTTGTATTCGTTACGCTGTACTTATTAAACAAAACATTTTTCTTTGTATTCGTTACGCTGTATTTATTAAACAAAACATTTTTCCTTGTATTCGTTACGCTGTATTTATTAAACAAAACATTTTTCTTTGCATAAGTCAGGCTATATTTTCTAAACAACATGTATTTCTTTCTTCGTCAAGATGTATTTTTCAAACAAATTATTGTTGTTTGTATTCGTTACGCTGTATTTATTAAACAAAACATTTTTCTTTGTATTCGTTACGCTGTATTTATTAAACAAAACATTTTTCTTTGTATTCGTTACGCTGTATTTATTAAACAAAACATTTTTCCTTGTATTCGTTACGCTGTATTTATTAAACAAAACATTTTTCTTTGCATTAGTCAGGCTATATTTTCTAAATAACATGTATTTCTTTCTTCGTCAAGATGTATTTTTCAAACAAATTATTGTTGTTTGTATTCGTTATGCTGTATTTAGTAAACAAAATATTGTTTGTATTCTTCATCCAATATTTAATAAACATATTATAGTCATGTGTATTTTTCACGCTGTATTCAGTAAAGAAGGCATTGTTCTTTGGTAAATACATCTTTGTTCTTATTTATTACCGTGTATTGGTAAAGAAGTCGCTGTCACTTGTATTCGTCAGGCTTTATTTAGTAAACGAAGTATTGTTGTTTGTATTCGTCACGATGCATTTAGTAAACAAATATTATTTATTGTGTTTGCTACGCTGTATTTAGTAGATGAACGATTGTTCTTGGTATTCGTTAAAGTGTATTTATTAAATAAAGCACTGATCTTTGAATTCACGACGCTGTATTTATTAAATGAATATTACGTGTTACTATCTCGAAAAACTTGAAATTTTAATTTAGCAGTTAATTAAATGCTAATATATATTACATTTATGTTATTTGCCAACAAGAATGATACAATTTTCTTTCTTTACACAAATGTATTTTAATATACAAACAAAAACAGTACAATTTATTGTTATCATAAATGATACAAAAGTTTACAAACTTACAGACAAAACAATATCTTATATCCAGTATAGAATTGAATATTTTATCGACGATCCAGGTATACGACAATCAAGTTAATTTTGAGTTGACATTGTCACACACAACTTGCTTAAGCTAGCTAGCTTGATTGGCTTCATAACCTTACAAGCTGACTTTTTCCGGCGAAATCTATAAACGTTCCTGGTCCACTTGTGTAATTTTCTGATTAATAGGCGTTAGTACAATTATAGCCTCCTAGGCCTATAGCGTACTGACTCCAGCTGTTGGATAATAATCTTCTATTACTGTCTCCCGGCTAGCTTGCTGTTATATGAATCACGCGAGTTTCCGGAATTTTCAACAATGTTCGAAAACACGTCAGCCGTTTCGTAAAACAAATATTGCTGATTCTCACTCTCAAGAATCTTCTACAAATTTTGAGAACAGGTGAGACTTGCGTAATACAGAGTCAAAAATATCCATCACATGCAAAAAAAAGAAAATTACACAGAAACAAACGTATGCAGTAACATAAATGTACAACAACAAACCTGTTACAGAAAACATTGGTCTGGTAATTAGTCATGTCGTATTTAGTAAACAATACGTTATTTGTTTAATTCGCCACCCTTTATTTAGTAAAGAAAAAATGTTAGTTCTATTTGTCACGTTGTTTTTCCTAAACAAAAGATTCTTCTTTGTATCTCTCATGCTGTATTTCGAAAGAAACACAATGTTCTTTGTATTTTGTAAATACAAAATGGTCTGTGTCTTTGTGAAGCTGTGTTGAAAAAGTCACACGTTGTTTGTATTACTCACGCTCTATATGTAAATATAATATTGTTCTTTTAATTCGTAAGTCTGTATTTAACGAATCATTGTTGTGTATATTTTGTAAACCACAGATTGTTTGTTTATGTCACGCTGTATTTAGAAAAAACAGATTTCTTTTAGTAGTTATGAAACGTGGTCACTTGTCATGTAGGTCGATAAGAAAGAAGACCTTTACTATGTAGTTAATACGCGTTAAATTAGGTAACTAGTTATTAATTAGATTGTGCTTTGAAAGCATATTTATATAGAATACAATATACTTATTGATATGATTATGTTTAACTTATTTATATAGTTACATAAGATACTTATCTATCAAGTATGTCTTTTACTTAACTTTGTATTTGACAAAGTTTTGTATAGGAGTTAACACACTTTTCTCTGTATTTGTATCATAGTATTTTCAGAAAACATCTCAATATTCATAAGATTACAGGACTTCAATATAAAACTTATATATAGTTTATATATATAAACTTATTTGATTTTGTCTCAGTTGTCACGTTCACATTTTAAACCGTAAGATATTAATGGTTTTGCCACAGAGAACGTCGTATTATAATAATATCTAACGGTTATTAATTAAAGTTAAATAAGAAATGATCAGTTTGATAAACAGTCCTAATCACATCAAAGAAAGTAAATGCTGATTAGATTTTTATTTTAAAGTCTGGGATGTAGAAGAGTAGATCATCTCGCTAAAACTAAGTTTAAAATATGGACGTTTTTCATAGCAAAGCAACACCAGGCTATAAGATGTGTCCACCGCGAGAACTCAAACACCTGATTCTAGTATCGTAAATCCATAGGATTACTGTTAGCCCACCGGGAGACATAACAATAAAGACACGTTTGTTTCCTTTGGATCAGTCTGTTTAGAAAAAAGATACAGACTTCCTAGTAGTCCAGTGACGTTTGCTTTAATGAAAAACACAACACAACTGTTTAACAAATTCTCTAAGTTCGAATTTCTCAAATATGGGATCAAGAGTTCTCAAGTTATGTCCAAAATTTCATAAAAATATTTAAACAAAATACGATTTAGAGAGTAAAATATAACTTCCACTAAATGAAATATATAGGAAATAAAACACACATTTGTGGGATACAGTTTTACATGTACTTCTGAGATACAGTTTTACATGTACTTCTGAGATACAGCTTTTCATGTACTTCTGAGATACAGTTTTAAATGTACTTCTGAGATACAGTTTTTCATGTACTTCTGAGATACAGTTTTACATGTACTTCTGGGATACAGTTTTACATGTACTTCTGGGATACAGTTTTACATGTACTTCTGAGATACAGCTTTTCATGTACTTCTGAGATACAGTTTTACCTGTACTTCTGAGATACAGTTTTACATGTACTTCTGAGATACAGCTTTTCATGTACTTCTGAGATACAGTTTTACATGTACTTCTGAGATACAGTTTTACATGTACTTCTGGGATACAGTTTTACATGTACTTCTGGGATACAGTTTTACATGTACTTCTGAGATACAGCTTTTCACGTACTTCTGAGATACAGTTTTACATGTACTTCTGGGATACAGTTTTACATGTAATTCTGAGATACAGTTTTACATGTACTTCTGAGATACAGTTTCACATGTACTTCTGGGATACAGTTTTACATGTACTTCTGAGATACAGTTTTACATGTACTTCTGAGATACAGTTTTACATGTACTTCTGAGATACAGCTTTACATGTACTTCTGAAATACAGTTTTACATGTACTTCTGGGATACAGTTTTACATGTACTTCTGGGATACAGTTTTACATGTATTTCTGAGATACAGCTTTACATGTATTTCTGAGATACAGTTTTACATGTACTTCTGGGATACAGTTTTACATGTACTTCTGAGATACAGCTTTACATGTACTTCTGAGATACAGCTTTTCATGTACTTCTGAGATACAGCTTTTCATGTACTTCTGAGATACAGTTTTACATGTACTTCTGAGATACAGTTTTACATGTACTTCTGGGATACAGTTTTACATTTACACAGAATCTCGTTTAAACAACAATAGGAAAAAACACAAAAAGCATCGACTGTTGTTGGGGTCCACGAAATATTTTAAATGTAAGGGGGTTTCGGGTGACTAACGTTTGAGTTTTTTCCCAGTATGTTTGTTCGAAGTGGAGTACAAACCTACACAATGGGCTATCTGTGCTCTGTGTGTGTGTTTGTTTTTTTAGTAAAGCCACATCGGGCTATCTGCTGAGTTCACCGAGGGGAATCGAACCCCCCTATGTTAGCGTTGCAAATTCGTAGACTTGCCGCTGTACCAGCGGGTGACGTCTGTGCTCTGCCCACCAGGGTATTGAAACCTGGTTTCCAGCGTTGTAAGTCTGTAGACATATCGCTAGGTGGCTAAAATTTGAGAACAGCTGCTTTATATGACGAACTAATATTTTAACTTTTGAGAGTTAATTTAATGCAAATTTGTATTTATCACAGCGAACTTTGCAAATATAAGGACAAATTCAGAAAATTAATGTTATAACAGAAAATAAATTTATTTTTTCTCGGAAATAGTGAATATATAAACCCACAGATATAAACGCACAAAGAATTTCGGTATGAATGTGTAATAAACCTGTAGTTGATAGTAACGCTGCATTAAAAAGGCGGAGTTTATAAGATAAGTAGAAATTAGATGAAATGTTAAAACAGTAGAATAAAAAGAGGTGTAAAATATATGAAAATAAACTGGAAAATAGTTATAACACTTAGATTAGGCTTACTTGATCACATGACTTTTCAAACATTGTTTTTTTAAAATATAAGTAAAGATACTTTTACACAACACACCTTGGGTACTAATGGTAAAAATCATGTATGTCGCGTTAACATAAAAATTTAAACTTCCACAATTCCAGGGTTGAAAGTCTTAAAAAATTAAGTTAACTCATTTAACGTAAACAAATGTTGCGTTAATTATATAGATAAGTTATAATTCTGTCTTGGAGTTTTAGTTAACACTTTTTAATGTAAGGAAATACTGCCTAAGTGTTTTTGCACTACAACAACTGACAGCAACAACAACACTTTTAAAGTTAGTCATGGAAACCTTAAACAAAAGATAATCTTATATCAAAAATATATCTTAGAACACTCACAATAAAAGTCCATTCCACACAAGTTAGAAACAAAACATTATTTCATATAAATCCGGTGAAAAACATTATTTCGTTCAATAAAAAATAAAACATTATTTCATACAAATCAGAAACAAAATGCTATTTTATAAAAATTAAAAACAAAACATTATTTCTTAAGGATATTAAACGAAGCATAGTCTTATATAAGTGTACACGAAACGAAATTGCACAGAAACGAAACGTAAGTTCATATTAAACTCTATACAAAACCGATTTCATTTAGACCCTAAAGTAAATATTGTCTTAACCAAATCCTATACAAAAATTCCAAAAAAAACTGAATAAAAAACATGAGTTTAAATAAAACCGAAACGGAAAATTTTCGAAACTAAATATTTTTTTTCCATATATCTTCAAAAACTAAAATAGCCATTTCCTAAGAGTAAAATATCTGCATTAAGAATTACTAAAATCTAAACAGCTTCCATATTAAAAAACACAAGAGCTTAAACAAACCAGTTAAAAACTTAAGACTTTGAAAAGTTTCACATTTTTCTAAATTCAAACGAATCTGTTTGAAATTTACGAATGCACTGAAAACGAGCAAGTAAGGAACGAAACGTTGAATATTTAATAAGTTTGTTGATTGAGATCATTGAACAGGTTCATTTTATGTGATTTGCTTTTTAAATAAGTCATTGTTATCCATGTGAAAACAGCTTGTATGTTCATATGTATTGTCATGGTTCATCAATTCCACTCAAATTACGTATTGTATGTTTACATCAATGGTAACAACATCGTGAACACATTATATTACCCTGTGACTTCACCTGTATCACAAGATCTGTATAATCGTGCACAAATTGTGCTCGAAAGATAATAATAACAAAAAACAGTTTAGCACATAGATAAAACTCAGAGAAGTAAGCGATATAAACTAACAGAATCACATCACTTTATCTTAGCATTAATTAAACAACAAGTTTTGTTTGTGGAGAGAAATCTCAGCATTTATAACACGGATATCACTGTTTTATCTCTCAATATGACAGTCAAATTCCAGCGTTTGTAACACGGATATCACTGTTTTATCTCACAATATGACAGTCAAATTCCAGCGTTTGTAATGCGGGAATCACTGTTTTGTCTCTCAATGTGACAGTCAAATTCCAGCGTTTGTAACACGGATATCACTGTTTTATCTCTCAATATGACAGTCAAATTCCAGCATTTGTAACACGGATATCACTGTTTTATCTCTCAATATGACAGTCAAATTCCAGAATTTGTAACACGGATATCACTGTTTTATCTCTCAATATGACAGTCAAATTCCAGCGTTTGTAACACGGATATCACTTTTTATCTCTCAATATGACAGTCAAATTTCAGCATTTGTAACACGGATATCACTGTTTTATCTCTCAATATGACAGTGAAATCACTGTTTTGTCTCTCAATGTGACAGTTACATTTATTCAGCCACTACTTTAGTATATTTTTCATTTTGAAGCAATTTTGTAAATAAGAAAAGCTTATTTCGGATGGCAAAACACATGAGTTATAACGTAAAGAAAACCAAAAGAGACATACATACTAGTACAATATGTTTATAAGGATTGCTGTAACGTAAAGAAAACAAAAAGAGACATACATACTAGTACAATATATTTGTAAGGACTGCTGTAACGTAAAGTAAACAAAAAGAGACATACATACTAGTACAATATGTTTGTAAGGATTGCTGTAACGTAAAGTAAACAAAAAGAGACATACATACTGGTACAATATATTTGTAATGATTGCTGTAACGTAAAGAAAACCAAAAGAGACATACATACTAGTACAATATATTTGTAAGGATTGCTGTAACGTAAAGATAACCAAAAGGGACATACATACTAGTACACTATATTTGTAATGATTGCTGTAACGTAAAGAAAACAAAAAGAGACATACATACTGGTACAGTATATTTGCAAGGATTGCTGTAACGTAAAGAAAACCAAAAGAGACATACATACTAGTACAATATATTTGCAAGGATTGCTGTAACGTAAAGAAAACAAAAGAGACATACATACTAGTACAATACGTTTGCAAGGATTACTGTAACGTAAAGAAAACCAAAAGAGACATACATACTGGTACAATATATTTGTAAGGATTGCTGTAACGTAAAGAAAACAAAAAGAGACATACATACTAGTACAATACGTTTACAAGGATTGCTGTAACGTAAAGAAAACAAAAAGAGACATACATACTAGTACAATACGTTTACAAGGATTGCTGTAACGTAAAGAAAACAAAAAGAGACATACATACTAGTACAATACGTTTGCAAGGATTACTGTAACGTAAAGAAAACCAAAAGAGACATACATACTAGTACAATATATTTGTAATGATTACTGTAACGTAAAGAAAACCAAAAGAGACATACATACTAGTACAATATATTTGTAATGATTGCTGTAACGTAAAGAAAACCAAAAGAGACATACATACTAGTACAATATATTTGTAATGATTGCTGTAACGTAAAGAAAACCAAAAGAGACATACATACTAGTACAATACGTTTACAAGGATTGCTGTAACGTAAAGAAAACAAAAAGAGACATACATACCAGTACAATATGTTTGTAAGGATTGCTGTAACGTAAAGAAAACAAAAAGAGACATACATACTAGTATAATATGTTTGCAAGGATTGCTGTAACGTAAAGAAAACAAAAAGAGACATACATACTAGTACAATATGTTTGCAAGGATTGCTGTAACGTAAAGAAAACAAAAAGAGACATAATCAGTGATGTCGAGAAACCCACTTGTTGAGAAATTTATATGCAAAAACGGCTCGTTTGGGTTTAGAAAATATTTTACATAGAAGAGCGAACAACGTTTCGACCTTCTTCGGTCATCGTCAGGTTCACAAAGAAAGAGGTAACTGACCGGAAGCTGACCACATGTTTGAAAGGGGTTGTGTAACTGTGTGTCGAAATGTAGAGGGCGGTATTAGATGTTTGAATATATAATTTTATTTATTTTATTATATTAATATAGGTATAAAGGCGTTCCTTTATATTGGTTTATTTTGGGTTTAAGTTGTTGTATAAGTAAGGCTTCTTTAATTTTGCGTTTGTTTATGTTTGTTTCTTTATTTAGTATTTGAGTGTTTTCTATGGTTATGTTGTGTTTATTTGACTTGCAGTGTTCGAAAACGTGTGAAGGTGACTTTTTATGTTCTTTGAATCTGGTTTCCATTTTTCTACTTGTTTCTCCAATATAGAAGTCGTGGCAGTTATCACATTGTATTTTATAAATAATATTGGTGTGGTGTTTGTCAGTGTAGTTTTTACATAGTATAGACCTCAGTTTTGTGCCTGGTTTTTGAATAAATTTGGTATTAACTGGAATGTCATATTTTGTTACTAGTTTTTGCCAAATGTTGGTTATTTGTTTGCTGATGTCAGAAATATATGGTATACAGTAGTATATGGTTTCTTGGTTTTTGATTCGTGAGCTGTATTTACTTTAGTTGGTTGATTTTGCTTTCTGTCTAGGTGTGTGCTTATAATGTTTTCTACGGTTTGTGGAGGAAACTTATTGATGCTGATGAATTATTGTTTTATTTTGTCTAATTCATCGTTAATTTTATCTGGTGAGCATAGTTTTATGGCTGTGTTTATTTGGTTTCTTAGTATGTTGAGTTTTTGTTTTGTTTCATGCGCTGAGTCCCAAGGAATGTATAGTCCAGTATGGGTGATTTTTCGGTGGATTTCTGTTTTGAATTGTGTGTCGGTTCTTGTAATTTTGAGGTTAAGAAATGATATTTGATTGCTTTCTTCCTGTTCACATGTGAAGTTAATGTTGGGATGTATAGAGTTAATGTGATTGAAAAAATTAAGTATGTGTTCTGTAGATTTGAATCCCGCAACCGTGTCATCTACATATCTGTACCAGTATAGTGGTGGATGTAATGCTGTGTTAATTGCTTGTGTTTCAACTTGTGTCATAAAAATATTGGCTAGAACTGGTGATACTGGGTTGCCCATGCTTAGGCCATTTGTTTGTATATAGTTTTGGTTGTTGAACATGAAGTTTGTCTTTATCGTGGTGAATTCTATGAGGGTTGCTAACTGGTTACTGGGAATTTCTATAGTTGGGTTAGGGTCTCGGATATAGAGTTCTAAGGCTATCTTGCAGGCTTCAGTGGTTGAAACTTCTGTAAAGAGGGATATAACATCTAAACTGGCCATTAAGGCTTTATGATTAAGTTGATTTAGATTAGACTTGAAATTAAAAGTCTTTGATGAATGAGCTGGCTGATGTTACATATTTTGAGAATGCCCATGCTATGTATTTACCAAGATTGTAATTAAACGATTCATATGTGGACATTATTGGTCGTAATGGACAATCTGGTTTATGAGGTTTGGGGATGCCGTATATTTGCGGTGTGCGTGAGTCGGTTTTACGTAGGTAGGAATAAAGTGTTTGTGAAATTGTGTTGGCTTTTTTCATTTGTAGTAGTAATTTGTACAGTTGCGTCTCGTGTGTCTTTGTTGGATTTGTGTGTATTGGTTTAAATTTGTTCGTGTCTGATAAGATGTTATTCATTTTTTGGACGTATTCATTCATGTTCATTATGACTATAGCGTTACCTTTATCTGCTTTTAGAATTTTTTTCTATATTGGAGAAACAAGTAGAAAAATGGAAACCAGATTCAAAGAACATAAAAAGTCACCTTCACACGTTTTTGAACACTGCAAGTCAAATAAACACAACATAACCATAGAAAACACTCAAATACTAAATAAAGAAACAAACATAAACAAACGCAAAATTAAAGAAGCCTTACTTATACAACAACTTAAACCCAAAATAAACCAATATAAAGGAACGCCTTTATACCTATATCAATATAATAAAATAAATAAAATTATATATTCAAACATCTAATACCGCCCTCTACATTTCGACACACAGTTACACAACCCCTTTCAAACATGTGGTCAGCTTCCGGTCAGTTACCTCTTTCTTTGTGAACCTGACGATGACCGAAGAAGGTCGAAACGTTGTTCGCTCTTCTATGTAAAATATTTTCTAAACCCAAACGAGCCGTTTTTGCATATAAAAAAGAGACATACATACTAGCACAATATATTTGCAAGGATTGCTGTAACGTAAAGAAAACAAAAAGCGACATACATACTAGTACCATGTGTTTGCTGTAATGTTATTCACTGCTAAGATTATAAACATTTTTGTGCATACCAGAACCACAATGGACTGACTGTGGTACATTCTTTATATTGAGGTTTTCCGACCAGTAGACTCGTGAAGTTAAATGGGCCTTCTTGTTTGTAAAGAATACTCCAGCGTTATTGATCGAGTATTTGTATTCTGTTTCTAACACACAGACACACAAAATTTATTAAAATGTTTTTTTCCAGTAAAGTTTAAGGCACATCATAGTTAATATGTGTAATTGTTCACTATACAACTATATAACGCTTTCAAAGTTGCTCTACGCTGAGCAGAATGTTAAACATCTGACCGCTCATGTCCAAAACTCTTTCTGAAAATACAAAGTTCTTCACAAGTGGACTTCGCGGATTGGCGTGTTATTGTAAACCATACAAGACACAACTTACTGTGTTTGTTTGGTAGTTGTTAAGAGCAAAGTTACACAAAGAACTATCTTCTGTCGACCAACACGAGCGCCGAAGTCCGGCTTTATTTGTAAGCCTGCAGACTTGCCGCTGAGCCACTGGACGTGGACGAGATTGGCTGAACGTGTAAGGTAACGACGGTAAATGGATGCAACATCCACCTTTCAGGTGTAGACTTCCATTCCCTGACTTTATTGTCAAACTTAGCAAGACATTTTTCTTAATATTTGACCGAAATATATTTCAGTAAATTGTTAGATTTAATTTCTAAAATTAGAAACAAAACATTTTGTTTTGATGTGAAAAATGATGATTATAAAATACTTTGAAGATTTGTTAACCGGAGTTATTGTTCTGAGTGTAGCTGTTCTCTATTGTCGTAATTCTAGACAATTCTAGTCTTGGCTTTACTTTTCCTAGCGAATCGTTTCGTGTGGAAAAACTTACGATAACAGTCTAATATTCCTATAATAACTTCTCGTTTTTCAAACACACATTCAAGCATTATTTTTCTTTTTTTGCCTAGTCTTATTATTCGCTTTACTTACGAGAAAATGTCCTAACCTAGGCCAGAAGACAACACCCGAATTCGTTTCTTATTCTTATTCATTAATAAAGCACAGACCTATAAGATATTTTTATTATCTTTTGTTTCTGCTGAGGAAGAGTTGCCCTCCCCCCCAATAAGACTTCACCTACTTTTGTTGTGACACAACGGTTTGCTTTGAATTTCGCGCAAAGCTCCACGAGGGCTATCTGCGCTAGCCGTCCTTAATTTAAAAGTGTAAGACTAGAGGGAAGGCAGATAGTCGTCACCACCCACAGCCAGCTCTTGGGCTACTCGTTTACCAACGAATAGTTGGATTGACCGTTACATTATAACGCCCCCCCCCCCACGGCTGAAAGGATGAGCATATTTGGTGAAATGGGGATTCGAACCCGCGACCCTCAGAGTACGAGTCAAGTACCTTTAACCACCTGGCCATGCCACGCCCGAGACATAATGGAAGTTTCTTTCCTAACGTTCCAGTTTGTTTGTCTGCTGGAATAAATCTCCCCTAAAATACATGGTCATAGATTTACTGATGTGTGTTTACAAGCTATTATATAGTTTTCCGCGGGTTCGAATCCCTGTCACACCAAATATTCTCCTCCTTTCAGCAGTGGGGGTGTTATAATGTGACGGTCAATCCCATTATTTGTTGGTAAAAGAGTAGCTCAAAAACAGGCTGTGGGTGGTGATGACTAGTTGCTTTCCTTCTGGTCTTACACTGCTAAATTAGGAACGACTAGCGCAGACTTCGTGCAGCTTTACACGAAATTCAAAAACAAACACAGTTTAGAGGGGTGGTGGTCGTAGAGGCTCTGTGTGTGTGTGTGTATGTGTTTCTTAATTAAGTGGGAACATTTTGCCACATGTAAGGTTTCAAGACACTCTGAGACTTTATATGAGTCCTACGATTTGATTTGCGATTTAAACGTCTTTTACAAATAGAGCATTCGTAACGCCTCTCCCCACTACGAGATCGAATATAAATACTGAGATTTTCAGAAATGCCAAATTCCTTGTTACACTTGGCGCAAGTGCACTGGACGCCTTTAGCAAGATTTCGTATATGGCCTTGCAAGTTACCCAAACACGGAAACACTTCGTCAGGAAAACGTCTACTTTTCTCTAGTTCTTTGTCATTATGACAATCAAAGTAGTGTTGCTCCAAGTCTGCAGATGTGTTAAACACTTGCAGGCATAAAGAGCACTTCTGTGTTGTTGTTGTATCCTCGTGCTTTTTTGTTGTGGTTTCAGAATGGAAACATGATTATCAGTTTCTGGTGACAGTTGGAACAGTGGTGGATCCGTGAGCCGGGTCCGTGCTGCAGCACGTGTTGCTGAATCTCATTAGCAGAAGTAAAAACTGTCTTGCATGTGTAACAAGTGTATCGGGCACTTCCATCGAAGCTGTGTTTAATCAAGTGACACTGTAGCTTGGGAAGTAGAGTCCAACACTTGATAGCACAATTTACACTCGTGCTGTGTCCTTTCTTGTACCAGGTGAGTACTGACGTCAACCTGGACTTCCGCCTCCGTTTCACTTTGACACTTCACACACCGAAACCTCCTCGTGTGTTTCTCTAATGTGGCGGTAGTTTCGCAGGTCACTTGACACTCGCTAGGTCGCAGGTTCTCACCCTTAGCGTGAAAACACTGTTTACACATGTAGATATGACCGTTCCCCCGCCTGGCTGTAATAATGAGCTCGTGCACGACGTACTCCCTTGAACAGACACAGCAGCTGTGTCGGAGGTCAGCTGGACTCAGGTGAAAGTCAATGTGCAGTTTGATCTCCTCTTCAGATTCCAACGTCTGTTGACACACTATACAAGAAACGGGTAAACTGTGGTCGTTGTGAAATTTCAGGTGTTTCATAAACTCCTCTTCGTTGTGAACATTTATGTTGCACGTGGTGCATGCGTGTCCTTTAATCGCTTTACAGTGAGTGAGTTTATGTTTCGATAGTTTATCTACCGACGCAAACTTCTCGTCACACGATCGGATAGGTGGAGTAGCAGCGTGGATTCTCACGCGGGTTTCGAGCTCTGAGTGGGACTTGAAACGTTTTCTACAACGAGTACAAAGCAAACTTACCGTCACTGGTTTCACTTTTTTGGAACCAGCTGCGAAGTTTTGGAAATGACGACCACTAAGCTGAGACTTAAAACAGAAAATTTCGTTACAAATATCACAGCAAAACCTTCTTTGGTCCTCTGTGTTGCTTGTTGTTTCATTGCTACTTCGGGAGGGCGCGAAGCTAGAAATTTCATCCATAAGTTGGTTATGGTCACTACCAGAAATTGTCGTTCTGTCGTTGGCTATGAGGTCGGATGAACGGGAACTCGACATCTGATCTCTAGCGATTTTGCTCGAAGTTAAAGAATCAATAGAATGGTGCGACTGAACGTGTTTATCTAAGAGGTACTCTTCGTGGAATGTCTCAGTACACACTTTACACGGGTACTGTTTCTTGTGCGTACTGAGATGGTGTCTCAGTGACTCCTCAGTTGGAAAGCTCTGGTTACAAAGAAGACAACAAAATGGTCGAAACCGGAGCAAATGCGCAACTTTTACGTGGACCTGAAAGTCTAGCTCTGAGCAAAAGACCGCGTTACAAGAAGTGCACTTCAGCACAGTGTTTTCACGACTGTGCTTCATAGCGAAGTGCACTTGGATGTTCACTTTGGAATCAAATACTTCCTCACACAATGAGCACCAATAAAAATGGACAGCGTGAATGTCGAGCAGGTGCTTTTGTAATTCGTCTGGTTTAGAGAATAGCTTCAAACAGTATTGACAACCATGCTTGATAGATGCCGTCAAAAAATGACCAATCATGTGATTAGTCAATTGGTATTCTGCATTAAATTGGACTTCACATTTAGAACACTCATATGTTCGAGCAGCAATGTTTAACTGATATTTAAGACGAGTTTTAAGGGTCTCGAAATCTAAGAAAGCAGTGTTATATAGTATAGAAGTGGAAGAGTTTAGGTGTGAAATGTCCTTATGTAAGAGGTCATCAGTAGGTCTTGAGTTGTGACTGGTGTTCGCTTTATGTTTTTGTACATTGCAGAAGAGTTTTGGTGAGAATCCCTATTGTATAACGGTTCATCAGTAGGTTCTAAACTGTGGTTGGAGCTTTTAGATTCACCACTAGCATTATTATCTGGATCTCCTGGATATATATTTTGCTGGAAAGTGAGAACCTTGTGTTTGGTATTGACGTGATCTGTGAGCTGCGAAACACTGGAGAACCCCATTGTACACTGAGTGCAAAAGACCTTTTCTTGCGCAAAGAAACCAAATCCATTGATACCGTGGGCTGTCATTCGATGTCCTATGAGCTTGTACATACTGCTAAATTTTGTATTACAATATTCACAGCCAAATTTCTCTTTATAGTCTTGTGGTTCATAGCGTCCGATGTAAGACACTGGAGATATATTTAGGAATGGAGCGAAATTACTACTAGAGGGCACGTGGATAGCTTGAACATGAAGCTGTAGGGCTTCAAAACAGGAAAAATTGGTTTTGGAGCAGAATCCACACTCAAGCTTAGGAACTTTGAGATTAATTCCAGATCTTCTCTCCAGATGGCTACTGTCTTCATCCTCGTGAATCTTCGAGAAAGATAATATATTCTTAAATACATCACAATGTCTTTACATTTACAGCAACAATGTGAGAAAAACATATTACTGCATTGTCATTAGGGGAAATAGAAACAATGAGCAACAGACAATCGATTTATGTTTTACTAATGTAAACAGTAATCTTCCAAATTCCATTATTCAGCTTGGATGTGGGAAGAGGTATATTTCTTATTGTAGTATCGAATTGGAAAGTGTGACAACATAAAACAAACGATTTACTGTGATGTTATTCAAAATAAAACAGTAATAATAGATGGCGCTAAACTGTGATGTTATTCATAATAAAACAGTAATAATATATGGCGCTAACTACGCCCTCTGTCATAGATAATGAAACTAACCAAGTAGAATATTAAATGATTTACTATCCTCTTTGTATTGTTTTTAGCGTCACTGAATCTCGTGAAATGTTCTACAAACCGTTTGTTAACCAATTAGATTAGTAACAAACAAACAAAAAACAAAGATGCAGAGAAACAAACTGTGTTGTGCCACTAGAAGCACTATCTATGTTCAGTTCTGCCCCTTAGTGTCATGAGCTTACAAAGTTACCTTTCTGTGTGAAGCCAACTCGTCGGGACTGATAAATGTCTTCCTGCAAATGGAACAGTTTGACTGAACGTCCAAACGGTGGCGCTGTTTCATATGTTCATGTAAGGCACTGGCTGAGAAACTCACCGACCCGCACAAAACACAACGGTGAGAGGTTTCGTTCGGACTGGAACTGATTTTGTGACAAGTTTCAACGTGTTTCTGTAATAAATATTAAAATAATGTGGACTTTTAACATGATAAACTTTCTAGGGTGATAAAAATAACATGAACGTCTAACATAATCACCTTCTTAGGTGCTTTCTTTAAACGCTTTAATAAACCCTGTTTCTTTATTTTTCAACATGATAATGCTATGGCAGGAAACATTTCTCAGTCACTTAATGATGTCTTTCGGTAATCTCAAACTCAGTCAACAGGACGCCTACCGGTGATTGACAGATATATTATTTATACCAACAACGTCGTATCAGCTGATGACGATAATAAGATGTAAAACAAATATCATTAAGACAAAACTTGACGAGACAACTATATCACGTAGAAATCCTTCACGTAACATGGTTAATAAACACAGCGTCTGATAAATCTAACTGTAAACATCAGTAGATCAACGTAAGCGGCTTTCGTAGAGAAATATAACACATTAAATGAAAATATTCGCTCATCGAGGTAACATTGTTATATAAAAACATAACATTAGGTGCTCAAGGTTTCTAGGGAAATGTAATATACTATAATAAACATGAATGCATATTATTTAACTGGTCGTGTATATATAGAAATAAAGCACACTGTAGCTTCAGGTTCGGAAGACTCAATATACAAAATGCATACAGCAGCTCAAATATACAATTATTACTGCATCCCAATGGAACAGCGTTAAGTCTACGGATTTCCAATGCTAACATTATGGGTTCGATTCCTTTCCAAAGACACCGCAGATAGCTCGACGTGGCTTTGCTATAAGCAAAACACACACATAATTATTACTAAAGCACCAAGTTCGACACTTAAATAATATTCGTGTTCGGTGATATATACATATTTGTGTGAAATGTAACTTTAAGAGTAAAAAATGCATATGAAGTACGGTTCTAAGTCTTCTGGTGAACAACTAGCTGATTAAATGGTTGCTGAATAAATACAACAAACCAGGACGAATTAAGGACATGGTTGAATCTGTAGATCACTAACACCTGAATCTTGTATTTATGATCCACTTACCAAACGGAAAGCACACATTCAGTCAGTACTCCATTCGCATTAAGGGAATTTTTATCACTCTTATAAAGAGCGCGGCATGGCCACGTAATTAAATAGATCGACTGTTAACTCGAGTGGCGCGGGTTCAAATTCTGGTCACAACAAACGTGCTCGCCATTTTAGCCGTGGGGACGTTATAGTATCACGGTCAATCTCACTATTCGTTGATAAAAGAATGAGCAATGGGTGGAGATGACGAACCGCCTTCGTTTTAGAATTACGCTGCTAAATTAGGGACAGCTAGCACAAATACCCTCTTGTAATTTAGCTAGCACAAATACCATTTAGTAACTAGGGACAGCTAGCACAAATACCCTCTTGTAATTTAGCTAGCACAAATACCCTCTTGTAACTAGGAACAGCTAGCACAAATACCCTCTTGTAATTTAGCTAGCACAAATACCCTCTTGTAATTTAGCTAGCGCAAATACCCTCTTGTAATTTAGCTAGCGCAAATACCCTCTTGTAATTTTGCGCAAAGATTCCAAAAAACAAACATTCTTATAGCGCTCCAATATCTTAAGGTCCAAGAAACATTTCCTGACGGCAGCTCCTAACCCCAAATCTCTACCAACCACTTAGATTCTGTATGATTGTTTGATCTGAATGACGAGTGTTAGTTGAATATTATCACATAAGCCCAATTTGATATCACAATCAGTCTAGTGGTCTGAACCTCAGCACGTGTAACTCCAGTCATATATTTAAGTAACAATACCTCCAGTACTGGTAATTAAATCTATATGATATGATCAACAGATTTCTATTGCAATAGTTATCAATACTAATACAGCTACTTGACAAATAAAATGTTTAGCTTCATCTAATAATTATCTATAATAGTATATATAGAAGAATATTACAATATACAGTTCAAAGTAATAATTGTTTATAATAATACATATAGCTGAATATTCAAATGCTTAGTTGAAACTAATAATCATCTATAATAGTACATATAACTGGTTATTATGTTTTCTTTCCATCTAATAATCATCTATAATAGTGCATATAGTTCTGTATTATGTTCTCTTTCCATCTATAAATTATCTATAATAGTACATATAGCTGTGTATTATGTTCTCTTTCCATCTATAAATTATCTACAATAGTACATATAGCTGTGTATTATGTTTTCTTTCCATCTAATAATCATCTATAATAGTACATACAGCTGTTTATTATGTTTTTTTCTTTCCATCTAATAATCATATATAATAGTACATATAATTGTGTATTATGTTTTCTTTTTCATCTAATAATCATCTATAATAGTACATATAGCTGTGTATTATGTTTTCTTTCCATCTAATAATTATCTATAATAGTACATATAGCTGTGTATTATGTTTTCTTTCCATCTAATAATCATCTATAATAGTACATATAGATGTGTATTATGTTTTCTTTCCATCTAATAATCATCTATTATAGTACATATAGCTGTGTATTATGTTCTCTTTCCATCTATAAATTATCTACAATAGTACATATAGCTGTGTATTATGTTTTCTTTCCATCTAATAATCATCTATAATAGTACATACAGCTGTTTATTATGTTTTCTTTCCATCTAATAATCATATATAATAGTACATATAATTGTGTATTATGTTTTATTTTCACCTAATAATCATCTATAATAGTACATATAGCTGTGTATTATGTTTTCTTTCCATCTAATAATCATCTATAATAGTACATATAGCTGTGTATTATGTTTTCTTTCCATCTAATAATCATCTATAATAGTACATATAGCTGTATTATGTTTTCTTTCCATCTATAAATTATCTACAATAGTACATATAGCTGTGTATTATGTTTTCTTTCCATCTAATAATCATCTATAATAGTACATACAGCTGCTTATTATGTTTTCTTTCCATCTAATAATCATATATAATAGTACATATAATTGTGTATTATGTTTTATTTTCATCTAATAATCATCTATAATAGTACATATAGCTGTGTATTATGTTTTCTTTCCATCTAATAATCATCTATAATAGTACATATAGCTGGGTATTATGTTTTCTTTCCATCTAATAATCATCTATAATAGTATATATAACTGGGTATTATGTTTTCTTTCCATCTAATAATCATCTATAATAGTACATATAGCTGTGTATTATGTTTTCTTTCCATCTAATAATCATCTATAATAGTACATATAACTGTGTATTATGTTTTCTTTCCATCTAATAATCATCTATAATAGTACATTTAGCTGTGTATTATGTTTTTTTTTCATCTAATAATCATCTATAATAGTACATATAACTGGGTATTATGTTTTCTTTTCCATCTAATAATCATCTATAATAGTACATATAGCTGTGTATTATGTTTTCTTTTCATCTAATAATCATCTATAATAGTACATATAGCTGTGTATTATGTTTTCTTTTCATCTAATAATCATCTATAATAGTACATAGAGCTGTGTATTATGTTTTCTTTCCATCTAATAATCATCAATAATAGTACATATAACTGGGTATTATGTTTTCTTTCCATCTAATAATCATCTATAATAGTACATATAGCTGTAAGCATTATGTTTTCTTTCCATCTAATAATCATCTATAATAGTACATATAACTGTGTATTATGTTTTCTTTCCATCTAATAAACATCTATAATAGTACATATAGCTGGGCATTATGTTTTCTTTCCATCTAATAATCATCTATAATAGTACATATAACTGTGTATTATGTTTTCTTTTCATCTAATAATCATCTATAATAGTACATATAGCTAAGCATTGTGTTTTCTTTCCATCTAATAATCATCTATAATAGTACATATAACTGTGTATTATGTTTTCTTTCCATCTAATAAACATCTATAATAGTACATATAGCTGGGCATTATGTTTTCTTTTCATCTAGTAATCATTTATTATAGTACATATAGCTGTGTATTATGTTTTCTTTTCATCTAATAATCATAAATAATTGTACATATAGCTGGGCATTATGTTTCCTTTCCAATTAATAATCATCTATAATAGTACATATCGCTGTGTATTATGTTTTCTTTTCATCTAATAATCATCTATAATAATACATATTGCTGTGTATTATGTTTTCTTTTCATATAATAATTATCTATAATAAGTACATATAGCTGTGTATTATGTTTTCTTTTCATCTAATAATCATCTATAATAATACATATTGCTAAGTATTATGTTTTCTTTTCCATCTAATAATCATCTATAATAGTACATATAGCTGTGTATTATGTTTTCTTTCCATCTAATAATCATCTATAATAATACATATTGCTGTGTATTATGTTTTCTTTTCATATAATAATTATCTATAATAGTACATATAGCTGTTTATTATGTTTTCTTTTCATCTAAAAATCATCTATAATAGTACATATAGCTGTGTATTATGTTTTCTTTTCATCTAATAATCATAAATAATAGTACATATAGCTGAGCATTATGTTTCCTTTCCAATTAATAATCATCTATAATAGTACATATCGCTGTGTATTATGTTTTCTTTTCATCTAATAATCATCTATAATAATACATATTGCTGTGTATTATGTTTTCTTTTCATATAATAATTATCTATAATAGTACATATAGCTGGGTATTATGCTTTCTTTTCATCTAATAATCATCTATGATAGTACATATAGCTGGGTATTATGCTTTCTTTTGATCTGATAATCATCTATAATAGTACATATAGCTGTTTATTATGTTATCTTTTCATCTAATAATCATCTATAATAGTACATATAGCTGTGTATTATGTTTTCTTTTCATCTAATAATCATCTATAATAGTACATATTGCTGGGTATTATGTTTTCTTTCGAACTAATAATCATCTATAACAGTACACATAGCTGGGCATTATGTTTTCTTTCCATCTAATAATCATCTATAATAGTACATATAGCTGGGTATTATATTTTCTCTTCATCTAATAATCATCTATAATAGTACATATAACTGGGTATTATGTTTTCTTTTCCATCTAATAATCATCTATAATAGTACATATAGCTGTGTATTATGTTTTCTTTTCATCTAATAATCATCTATAATAGTACATAGAGCTGTGTTTTATGTTTTCTTTTCATCTAATAATCATATGTAATAGTACATATAGCTGGGTATTATGTTTTCTTTCCAACTAATAATCATCTATTATAGTACATATAGCTGTGTATTTTGTTTTCTTTTCATCTAATAATCATCTATAATAGTACATATCGCTGGGTATTATGTTTTCTGTCCATCTAATAATCATCTATAATAGTACATATAGCCGGGTATTATGTTTTCTTTTTATCTAATAATCATCTATAATAGTACATATAGCTGTGTATTATGTTTTCTTTCCATCTAGTTATTATCTATAATAGTACATTAGCTGGGTATTATGTTTTCTTTCGGTCTAGTAATTATCTATAATAGTATAGTGGCTGAGCATTAAAGTGTTTATGTCCAACTAACAATTTTCTATGATAACAAAGCTAATTGACTAATTAAAATTGTCAGTTGGATCATTAGTTATAATTGTCAAGAAGGTTTACTGAGTTTTACAAAGTTTACTTCTGAACGTTTATGGTACTTAACAACTAATATTACAATTTGCAACATATTCAAACGTTTATTCGTGTCGTCAAATCCCACATAAAACTTAATGAGTTTAATATATGCTGCTGATCCGCTATAACATGATAAACTATTGACTATTAAAACCTCTAGTTTAAGTAGCTAGTTTAGTATCAGGTGATAAGTTGTGGCTATTAAACCTCTATTTTATGTCGCTAATCTTGTATAACATGATAAATTTTTTGGCTATTAAAACTCTTGGTTCTGGATATTAGTCCCATGTAAATAACACAGTGAATTTGGTGACAACAAGAATATTTGGTTCTAGACTATTACCCTAGGTGGCAGCACATCCTTCTGGCTATTAAAACCAATCGTCCGCACTATTTAACAAATTGTGTACAGAATGTTGAACATTTAGTTGAGACTGATAAACCCATAATAATAAAAATAAACCCAGGTAATAATTTTATAGTAGTCTGGCTATCGTTACTTGATTCATTTATATTTCGCATACAAACTATCAGCACAGTACATTGTTACTATCACTACAGTACATTGTTACTGTCAGTGCAGTATATTGTTACTATCAGTACATTTTATTGTTACTGTCAGTGCAGTATATTGTTACTATCAGTACATTTTATTGTTACTATCAGTGCAGTATATTGTTACTCTCAGTACAGTACATTGTTATAATCAGTGCAGTATATTGTTACTATCAGTACAGTATATTGTTACTATCAGTACAGTACATTGTACACTATTAATTTTTACAGTACATTGGTTTACTATCAGTAGCAGTATATTGTTACTATCAGTTGTTGTACATTGTTACTATCAGTACAGTATATTGTTACTATCAGTACAATTATATTGTTACTATCAGTACAGTACATGGTTACTATCAGTACAGTACATTGTTACTATCAGTACAGTATATTTATTTACTATCAGTACAGGTACATTGTTACTATCAGTACAGTATATTGTTACTATCAATTTTTTATATTATATTGTTACTATCAATTTTTCAGGTACATTGTTACTATCAGGTACAGTACATTGTTACTATTAGTACAGTACATTGTTACTATCAGTACAGTACATTGTTACTATCAGTACAGTATATATTTATGTTACTATCAATTTTTTACAGTACATGGTTACTATCAGTACAGTTACATTGTTACTATTAGTACAGTATATTGTTACTATCAGTACATTTACCGCATTGTTACTATCAGTACAGTTACATTGTTACTATTAGTACAGTACATGGTTACTATTGGTACAGTATATTGTTACTATCAATTTTTAGTTATATTGTTACTATCAGTACAGTACATTGTTACTATCAGTACAGTATATTGTTACTATCAGTACAGTATATTGTTACTATCAGTACAGTACATGGTTACTATCAGTACAGTACATTGTTACTATTAGTACAGTATATTTGTTACTATCACTATCAGTTATATTGTTACTATCAATTTTACAATACATTGTTACTATCAGTACAGTATATTGTTACTATCAGTACAGTACATTGTTACTATCAGTACAGTATATTGTTACTATCAGTACAGTATATTGTTACTATCAGTACAGTACATGGTTACTATCAGTACAGTACATTGTTACTATTAGTACAGTATATTGTTACTATCAGTACAGTATATTGTTACTATCAGTACAGTATATTGTTACTATCAATTTTTAATTTACATTGTTACTATCAGGGTACAGTATATTGTTACTATCAGTACGGTATATTGTTACTTTCAGTACAGGTATATGTTTATTATCAGTTTTAGTATATTGTTACTATCAGTACAGTATATTGTTACTATCAATTTTACAGTACATTGTTACTATCAGTACAGTATATTGTTATACTATCACAATTTTGGTATATTGTTACTATCAGGTACAATTACATGGTTACTATCAATTTTTTGGTACATTTGTTTACTATTAGTACAGTATATTGTTACTATCAGTACAGTATATTGTTACTATCAGTACAGTTACATTGTTACTATTGTAGTACAGTTTACATGGTTACTATTGGTACAGTATATTGTTACTATCAATTTTTTGGTATGTATTGTTACTATCAGTACAGTACATTGTTACTATCAGTACAGGTATATTGTTACTATCAGTACAGGTACAGTATATTGTTACTATCAGTACAGTATATTGTTACTACAGTGCAACATTACTATCAGTACGGTATATTGTTACTATAAATTTTTTAGTATATTGTTACTATCAGTACAGTACATTGTTACTATCAATTTTGTTACTATTTTTTTCACATATATTTATTTACTATCAGTACAGTATATTGTTACTATCAGTACAAGGTATATTGTTACTATCAATTTTGGTACAGTATTTGTTACTATCAGTACAGTATATTGTTACTATCAGTACAGTATATTGTTACTATCGGTACAGTATATTGTTACTATCAGTACAGTATATTGTTACTATCAGTACAGTATATGGTTACTATCAGTACAGTATATTGTTACTATCAGTTTTACATGGTACTATTACAGTACATTTATTACTATCAATTTTGGTATATTGTTACTATCAGTACAGGTATATTTACAGAATTTTGTTTTGGTATATTGTTACTATCAGTACAGTATATTGTTACTTTAGTACAGTATATTGTTAATTTCAGTACGTTTACATCAATACTAGGTATATTTGTTATATTGTTACTATTGGTACAGTACATGGTTACTATTGGTACAGTATATTGTTACTATCAATTTTACAGTATATTGTTACTATCAGTACAGTACATTGTTACTATCAGTACAGTATATTGTTTACTATCAATTTTATGGTATATTGTTACTACTATCAGTACAATTTTATACTATTAGGTATATTTATTTACTATCAGTACATCAGTACAATTACATTGTTTATTAGTATACATAGTTACTTGATAGTATTATTTACTATCAGTACAGTATATTGTTACTATCAGTACAGTACATTGTTACTATTAGTACAGTAGTATTGTTACTATCAGTACGAGTATATTGTTTACTATTAGTACGGTACATTTTGCTATTAGTACGGTATATTGTTACTATCAGTACGAAGTATATTGCAGTATCATTGTTACTTGTTATATCAATTTTGGTATATTGTTACTATCAATTTGAATTACATTACAGTTACTATCAGTATTAGTATATTGTTACTATTAGTACAGTACGGTATATTTACTATTAGTACAGTATGGTGTTTGCTATTAGTACAGTTATTGTTACTATTGGTTTTGTACATTGTTACTATCATTTTTACAGTTTATTGTTACTATCAATTTTCAGTATATTGTTACTATCAATTTTGTACAGGTATATTGTTACTATCAATTTTAGTTACATTGTTACTATTGGTACGGTATATTGTTACTATCAGGTACAGTATATTGTTACTATCAGTACAGTTTTACATTGTTACTATCCAGTACAGTACATTGTTACTATTAATTTTTGAGTATATTGTTTACTATCAGTTTTGGTACATTGTTACTATCAGTACGTAGTATATTGTTTACTATCAGTACAAGTATTATTGTTACTATCAGTACAATTACAGTAGTTACTATCAGTTTACAATTTTGGTATATCCATTTACTTTCAGTACAGTGTTACTATTAGTACAGTATATGGTTACTATCAATTTTGTGGTACATTGTTACTATCAATTTTAATTATATTGTTACTATCAGTTATTTGTACAATTTTGTTACTATATTGTTACTATCAATTGTTACTAAGTACATTGTTACTATCAGTACAGTATATTGTTACTATCAGTACAGGTATATTGTTACTACCATACATTGTAGTACAATCATACATTTTTGTTATCACTTATCAGTATATTGTTACTATACAATTTTCAGTTAGTACTATTGTTACTATCACAGACATTTGTTACAATTTTGAGTATATTGTTACTATCAGTACAGTATATTGTTACTATCAGTACAGTATATTGTTACTATCAGTACAATTATTATAGTTACTATATCAATTTTTAATTTTATTCAGTATGTTATTCAATACATGGTACTATTACAACATACATTGTTGTCTATCAGTACATATACTATTAATCAGTACAGTATATTGTAATACAACCCTACAATGACATATATGTTACCCAGCAATTGCAGGTACATTGCAGTACAGGTTTTGCTGGTACTATCAGTTACAGTATATTGTTATTCAATTTTGGGTATGTTGTTATGTTATCTGCACGGTATATTGTTACTATCAGTTACTATTACAGTACTATCAGGGTACAGTATATTGTTACTATCAGTACAGTATATTGTTACTATCAATTACGGTTTTATCGGTTACTATTAGTACATTATTGTTACTATCAGTATAGTATATTGTTATATTGTTACTATCAGTACAGTATATTGTTACTATCAGTACAGTACATGGTTATATCTTAGTTACTATATATTTTTACTATCAGTACAGTATATTGTTACTATCAATTTTAGTACATTGTTACTATCAGTACAGTATATTGTTACTATCAGTACAGTATATTGTTACTATCAATTACAGTACATGGTTACTATTGTTACTATCAGTTTTGTTATATTGTTACTATCAGTACAGTATATTGTTACTATTAGTACAATATTGTTACTATTAGTACAGTTTATGTGGTTACTATTAGTACAGTATATTGTTACTATCAGTACAGTATATTGTTACTATCAGTACAGTTATATTGTTACTATCAGTACAGTATATTGTTACTATCAGTACTATTGGTACATGGTTACTATTAGTACAGTATATTGTTACTATCAGTACAGTATATTGTTACTATCAGTACAGTATATTGTTACTATCAGTACAGGTACATGGTTTAGTATCAATTTTGGTACATGGTTACTATCAAATTTCAGTTACATTGTTACTATTAATTTTTTTTTTACTTTTTGTGATTTTTATTAGGTACAGTATATTGTTTACTATCAGTATTTGCAGTACAGTTTTATTGTTACTATCAGTTTTAATTACATTGTTTACTATCAGTACAGTACATTGTTACTATCAGTACAGTATATTGTTACTATCAGTACAGTATATTGTTACTATCAGTACAGTATATTGTTACTATCAGTACAAGTATATTGTTACTATCAGTACAGTATACATTGTTACTATATCAGTACAGTATATTGTTACTATCAGTACAGTATATTGTTACTATCAGTACAGTACATGAGTGCTATTGGTACTTCCTATTTACATTGTTACGGTATTTACTATCAGTACAGTTATATTGTTACTATCCGATTTTGTACAGGTACATGGTTTCACTTTGTTGGTATGTTACTATTGGTACTATTATGTTATTTACTATCAGTACAGTATATGGTTACTATCGGTACAGTACATTGTTACAGTATATTGTTACTATCAGTACAGTATATTGTTACTATCAGTACAGTATATTGTTACTATCAGTACAATACATTGTTACTTATAAGTACAGTATATTGTTACTATCAGTACAGTATATTGTTACTATCAGTACAGTACATTGTTACTATCAGTACGATACATTGTTTACTATCAGGGTACAGTACATTGTTACTATCAGTACAATTATATTGTTACTATCAGTACAGTACAGTACATTTGTTACTATCAGTACAATTATATTGTTTTAAATTACAGTATATTGTTACTATCAGTACAGCAGTGCATGTACAGTTTACTATTGTTACGATATATTATTTACTATCGAGTACGGTATTTGGTACTATGCATATTGTATTACAGTATATTGTTACTATCAGTACAGTATATTGTTACTATCAATTTTAATTACATTATGTTACTATCAGTACAGTTATATTGTTACTATCAATTTTTTTGGTATATTTGTACATCAATGTTAAGTACATTGTTACTATTGAGTACAATCACACATGGTTACTATCAGTACAGTATATTGTTTACTATCAGTTTTGAGTACATTGTTACTATCAATTTTCAGTACATTGTTACTATCAGTACAGTATATTGTTACTATCAGTACAATTTATATTGTTACTATTAGTACAATTATATTATTTACTATCAGTACGTACATATTGTTACTATCCAATTTTAGTATATTGTTACTATCAGTTTTAATTTACATAGTTGTACTATCAATTTTATTATATATGTTACTATCAGTACAGTATATTGTTACTATTAATTTTTTACATTACATGTATTGTTACTATTACATTTTTGATATATTGTTACTATCAGTACAGTATGTATTGTTACTATCAATTTAATTACATTATATTGTTACTATCAATTTTACAGTATATTGTTACTATCAGTATATTTTCTAGTATATTGTTATTTACTATTGGTACAATTATATTGTTAC
The DNA here is from genome assembly GCF_004210375.1 of Tachypleus tridentatus. Taxonomy (NCBI): domain Eukaryota; kingdom Metazoa; phylum Arthropoda; class Merostomata; order Xiphosura; family Limulidae; genus Tachypleus; species Tachypleus tridentatus. The sequence continues at coordinate 20,162,380 of NC_134835.1, forward strand.
TATCAATTTTACAGTATATTGTTTACTATCAGTACAATTTATATTGTTACTATCAGTACAGTACATTTGTTTTCTTATCAGGGTACAGTATATTGTTACTATCAGTACAGT